>NC_073714.1:7042059-7120599 GCF_023634085.1 Falco cherrug | reverse complement strand
TGAGGCTCTGCTAAGCCAGCCGAGGAATTTGGCAGGGTTTAATGACAGCGTTGCCGTTGGGAGCAGCGTTTTGGCCTGGTTTTCCCCATGGGGGTACCGGGAATCAGGAACTGGGGACCCCTGAGACTGGGTTTGACTCCCTGGGATCATCGGAGCCACAATTCCCAAAAATACAAAGGTACCCAAGGTGGGATGGAAAGGAAAAGCTCTGGGCACACACCGGCACCGCGGCCTGGATGGATGCAAACCCCTGTTGCTGCCATGCCAGATCCATCCCATCGGGATCATTTGGAGCCGGCGTCTTTTATCCCAAGCCGGGACCAAGCCAGATCCATATCTGGGCAAAATCTCACCCCAGCGTCCTCCAGCTCGGGGAGGGGCAGGCGGGGAACCGGCCGCTCAGCATCCCCAGACTGGGCATGGCACCGCTAGGGAGGCAAAGGTGAGACCACACGTTGGCGGTAAGAAGAACCTCGCATGGGGTTGTTATTATTTCCCCCAAAAAAGCAGTTTAACCCCAGGAATTCAAGTCTGGAGGCGAGTATTTGAATAAAGCCGAACCTTCCTCGGGCGTGGAAATTCAGCTGAGGCACCCAAACAGCTCCCCGCACCCTGCAATGATGCTACGCCGGTGTAATTAGTGCACGCCGCTGTAATTAATGCGCATCATCGGGTGGGGGTCCAAAATAAATGAGGAAAAAAACCATAACCTGGGCTTGTTTCGGCTTTTTTTTTCCCCATCCCTGAGATGAGCTCGCGATCCCTGTGCAGGCTGCAATACAGAGGCATATCTGTCTGCAAAAGAAAATATATCCTCTTAAACACGCGGCTGCCAAGAAAAATGATTAAAATACAGATTTTTGGCAAGAAAAAGGGTTGCTCCGAAAACCGGGCGGGTCTTGCCGGAGGCTCCAGCGGCAGCTCTGGCTGAGCTGGGAGGGTTTTGGCATGTGCTGGTCGGGATGCAGGATGGAGGTGTTGGGATGGGGGTGGATTTTTTTCGGCTGTGGGGGCTCTTGCTCGGCGTCATCTGACCGTGGCGTTTGTCCTCAGCCAGTCGAGCTCCGGGCGTCTCCTTGGGGTTTGCTGGTTTAGTTTGGGATTTCCCCCTCCTCCCCAGCAGTGCAGGCTTTCTTCCCCACCTGGAAAATATTAAGGAAAAAAGGCTTTTTCGCACTTTTTGGTTTCTTCATCTCAGCCCATGCAGCTGCCGGGCCAATCACATCCCTTCCGGCAGTGCACCCTTCCCGTGCCTCAGTTTCCCCACTCCAAGGTGCTCCTGCCTGTTGAGCCTTCACACACAATGGCCCCTTTATGTCTCCTCCTTAATTATGCTATTCGGCTAATTACCCTGGGTGTTTTTTTTTAGGGGCTAAATGAGACCTACAGGAGGTTTCCACTAACACCCCCCCCAACTTCTCCCTCCTCCCTCCCTTTTCCAACACGATTCCCAAATTAAAGCAATGAAGTAAGTGCTCCGGGCGACTCTCATAAGACCTGGTTTTGTTAAGGGGACTTAACGCGCATTCATCATCTTTCTGGTATTCTGAGCAGCTGCTTTTCATTAGTTTTTCTTCCTTGAAGTCACTGGTGGGAGCAGGGGAAAGAGGAACCCAAAGAGAAGCGCCCGGGCGCATCCCAGCTGGAGGAAGAGGAGGGTTAAGGACAAGGGGAGGTTGGGCTCGCACCATGTCCGTGCTGGTATCCTGGTATCTGGTATCGGGGTGTGAGGGTGTTCTGGGGGGAGGGGACGGGCTGGGGTGTGATGGGCTGGTTGTAGGTGCCCCAGGGAGGAGGAGGAGGAGGAGGAAGGGGTGATGGTGATATGCGGCTTCACAGCTTGCTGCTTTTTTTGGGGTGTGTTTTGGCAGCGATGTCACCTTGTGTGTGCACCCTGAGAATCCTCAAGCCCTTGGGATCTCTGAGCCCCGGGAATCCTGCCTGGAGCTGTGGCAGAGGGCAAGGGAGGTCTGCAGGCAGAGATGCCAGGTGAGCTGGTGTCCCATGGGTGCTGCCAAGGGGTGCAGGACCCCCTTGGTGCTCCCCCAAGCATGGGCACAACATCACCCAGCAGGATGCAGAGATGCATCTCCAGAGGTGTCAGCCCCTAAATGATGGGGTTTGTAGCCAGCAGGGGCGCAGTGCGGTGACGGGACCCTCTTCACCCCACATTTCTGTGGCAGCATGGCTTCGCATGACTTTTTCCATCATCCTCATACCTTGGATTGGATTTTAAACATTTTACATGTGCAAAAGTCCATTAAAACACCTTCCCTGGCTGGACATCTCATGTCGCGTCTCCCCAAGACCAAGGATGTTCCAGGGGGGCTTTGGAGCCATTGGGATTTTTTTTTTGCCCGGGCAGGGATGAGTCCTTTGCACCCACTGGGATCCCCCCGGCGCTGATGCAGCCGCTGCCTGAATGCGGGATGAATGGAGCCATTCAGCGTGATGGACTGGAGCTGAAAGCTGCAGACAAAAGCCTCGGGGCAGCGGGGAAAACTTGTTGCCGCCAGGTTTGGGGAGCAGGGAGGGAACCGCCAGCGGTCAGGGTCTCAGGGTCTCAGCTTGCGCCAATCCTGTCTTGCTCAGGTGGCCGGGTGTGTGTGCGAGGGATGCTTGGGGCATCCACAGAGAAGGGATGCTCGGGGCATCCCCCTGTGGAGGATGCTTGGGGCATCCCTGTGCCGAGGTCACTTTGGGAGGAGGCTGAGCCCTGTGGGCTCCCTGAGAGCTGGCTTGGGCGGTGTCCTGGCATCACTCCAGCCCCCGCAAGCCTCATCCCGCTTCCTTCAATCCCTCCCATCCCGCCTTTCCTCTCACTGCCTTCCTCTGCGAAGCTGCAGTCAGGGCCAAGCTGTTCAGCAGATGCCACCAGCATCCCCAGTTCGGTGACACGGGGGTCTGTGGCTCAAGATAAGGTCAGCTTTAAGCACTGCCTCTCCAAGCTCACCCCAAATGGGGTTTAATTTTCAGCTCCCAGCCACTTTTTCTTGTTTCCCATCCCAGCGCTGTTGGCATTTCCCACCCGGTTTGTGCTGGTGGCAGCATGCCGCTGGCTGATGGGTTTGGGCTGCATCACGGGAGTGGCTGAGCATCCTTTACCAAGGGGTTGCAAACTCCCAGTGCCGTACCCATTCCCACCCCCAAATCACTGTCCCCACCTGGGACAGCCTTTGCCTGGCTTGTGTCATCCTGGGAATGCCAGGAGGGGACACTGTGTGCTGTGGGGACAACCCAAGACACAGCATCGTGCCCCATATTGCCTCTTTGCAGCCTGTTAAAAGCCCCAGACCCCGATGGGAAAAGAAATAACCCCACCAGGAGTCTTTGGGGTTCTCCTTGATGGGATGCAGGGATGCAGGAGACCCCCCAAAATGTCTCATCCCTGCTGGAAACCACCATCCCAGCATTTGTAGGCAACATCTGGAGGAGATTATTTGGCTGGGAAGCGGCTTAGAGGGGAGCGAGGCGTGGAGGGGGGTGAGGATTTATGGCTTGTTTCTTGGGCTGTAAATCCCAGCTATAATTGGGATTTCTCCCTCCCTAATTATCCGTGGGGAAGAACGCAGCAGCTCCCCGCGTGGGGATGCAGGACGGGAGATGGGCCGCGCAGGGCTGGGGTGCTGTTTGGTTTTCCCCTTTTTCTTTGGCATTGAGGTAATTTATTCGAGCTCGAAGGACACCCGATACCCAGCGCAGGAAGGCAAGAAACTGGGTCCCCTCTTCCCATTTGTGTCCGGCCCTGTCTTCATTTCCAGCTCCAAGGGGACAGAATTCCCTGTGGCTGGTGCAGTGTTGGCCCGTGCACTTTCCTTTTCCGAGTCCCCAAGTGGGACTCGCTTTCCATGTCCCATGGTTGTCTTCAAGAAGGAGCTTTTTATCCCTTTTTCCCCCCTCCCCCCTTCCCCCCCTTTTTTTCCCCACGTTTCCTCCCTTTTTTCCCAGTTTTTCCCCCACTCCTCCCCTTTTTCCCCACCCTTTTCTCCCCTCCTTTTCTTCCTTCCTCCCTTCCTCCTGTTTTTTTCCCCTTCCTCCCTCCCTCCCTTTCCCCATTTTCACCCCCTTGTTTTGGGCTCAGGACAGGAGCTGCAGGACCCATCCCCCCCCCCCCCCCCCCCCGTCACTTTCCACCAAAACCTCCTTTGCAGCACCCCTGGGTTTGCAGCCCTGGGACCTCCTGCCGGGGAGGATTTGGGGTTTTTCCAGCTTTTTGTTCCCAGGCACACAGTTTTATGGAATCAGATGATGTATCAAGCCTAGAAAACCCATTTCTCTCAAAACTTGCATCTCTCTGTGACCCCCGGAGCTGTTAGGAGCCAAATTTGGCTGGTTTTATCCCAAAAGTGCTGGTGATGCTGCTCGGCGCCAGGATCTTGGGATGCTGCAGGACCAGAGCATCCACCAGCCAGACAAAGATTGTTGGGAGCTCTGTTAAAACCCCATTTGCTGCCCCGATGCTTGGCCTTTTCCGTCTGCCCCAGCACGGTTTTGGGATGTATTTTGGGGAAAAAGGGCTGGAGCGGAGGCGGGAGGGGGAAGGGCGACCTGTCAGTTATCCCGCAGCTGTGTAAACAGGCTGGGAGTGAGGAGGGCTGGGGGGATCGGCGGGGGCTGCACGGGGCTGTGTTCAGGCTTGCCGAGCCCGGAGGCTTTTCAAAGCCCCAGGAATTTGGGCTGGAGAAGGGGATGGTGTGGGGATGGGCGATTTGGGGTCACCCCCCCCCACCCCCACCCCAGGCTGCTCTGTGGGATGGAGGTGGCATGGGAGGGATGGCCAGGAGGGGTGGCCAGCGGGATGCTCGTCAGGTCGCCCGTGGGGTTTTGGGGATGGGGATGATGTGGCTGGGTGCCGGCATTGCGTGAATCTTCTCTGCGGTGCTGGCGGTTCCTGCAGGGTCATCTCTGGGCTGGAGCGCGTGCAGGCAAAGGGAGAAGCCAGCACAGAGCCTGGCACCTGCGGGTTGTGTTTTATCCAGAAAAATGGCAGCTTAGGTCCCAAACAGACCTTTTCTCTCCCAAAATGAGAGGCCAGTGGCCACCAAGCCTAAGCCTTCGAGCCCAGCGGAGAGGAGCTCACTGTGACCCTGTGCTGTCTCACTGGGATGCACGGTGTCTGGACAAGTGATGCTGGGATGTGCAGTACTGGGATGCACAACGTCAGGAGGACAGGCAGTACCTGGAGGTAGCAGCAGGATGGGCAACGCTGGGATATGCAGTCCTGGGGCGTGAGGTGCTGGGAGATGCAACGCTGGACACTGAGGACTGGGACACATGGCAGGGCATGGAACACCGGGAGTCGAGATGCTTTGATGTGCAACACCGTGGCACACAGCGCTGGGACATGAGATGCTGGGGGTCACAACACCAAGGGACGCAACACCAGGACACACAACGCCGGGGCATGCAACACCACGACAAAGAGTGCTGGGACATCCGATGCCGGGATGTGCAATCCTGGGACATCCAACGCTGGCGTGTGCAATCTGGGGACATACGATGCTGGGGTGTGATGCTGGGGCACACAATACCAGGACACACAGCATCGGGATGCGCAGTGCTGGGATATGCAGCCCTGGGACACGTGTTGCTGAGACACACAACCCTGGGACATGCAATCCTGGGAAAGACGCTGCCAGGACATACAACACCAGAACACACGATGCTGGGTCATGCCACGGTGGGACACGCAACACCAGGACATGAACAGGGGGACACTTAATGCCAGGCCAGGCGATGCTGGGACACATAGAGCTGGCCCGGCCACCAGCCAGGAATTTTCCAGCAGCACTTTTCCCCTTTCCCAGGGAAAACATCTCAGCCAGGATCGAGCCCTGTGCACGGAAGAGGAGAGGAAATCCGCTCATTAAGGCCCCTAATTGGGCATTAGGGGATCCCACAGCATTTGCACCTCCTCCCCTAGCACCGCACAACCCCCTGGCACGCCACTGCCACCTCTATGGCACTGCCATGCCACCGCCACCCTCCGGCTGCTGAGGCCACCGGGTGGCCACCGGCAGGGGCTCCCCCCAGCCTGGGGAGGGGGTGGACATGGACAGACAGACAGACAGGAGACTTCATTGTGGTTCTGCCGCTCCGGCAGGGAAGGGGTTAACTCCCTGCTTTTAATTGGGGGGTGGCTGGTAACGAGGAACCAGAACTTGCTCTAATCTCTCTGGAATGTGACCGATTTTCAACTATTTTCTTCTTTTTTTTTCTTTTTCTTTACACCCCCCCCCCCCCCCCTTTTTTTTTATAATAGTTCCAATCTGCCGCTCGCGTAGTTCCACACGTGGTGGTACAGTGGGAGCTGTGTCCAAGCTGGGGCCAAGGGGAAGGGGGGGGGGGGGGGGGGCTTCATTTTTCCACATTACCACTGAACCGTTCGCCAGCTCCCCCCCGCTTTGTATATTTTGAAAGGGTCCCCCCCTTCCTCTCCCCTCCCCGGCCTCCCGAAACAGCTTCAAAATGAGAAGCAGCCTTTTATACACCCGGCCTTTCCCCAGCCGCCGTCCCCCAGCGGCTTCTCCGCTTACAGAATAGACGAGAAAGCCCCCTTTGTGATGGGGGCAGCGGGCAGGGGACAGCGAGGCGGAGCTGAAGGCGCCTGTCAGGGATGCAGGGGCATCTCCTGCCTGGCCCCGGCTCGGCCCCGGGGATGGTGGGGGACCACGTGTAGCAGCATCCTGGTGCGGTGGTAGGGATGGTGGGGCACCACGTGCGTCATCCGAGTGTGGCTATGGGGATGCTCAGGGCATCGTGGTCTTGGAGCGGTACAGCCACAGGGAGGTTGGGGTGTCCTGTGTGTCACCCTGGCGTGGCTGCAGGGATGCTCCGGGCACCTCATGCATCACCCCAGGCACGTCACGGGGGTATTGGGACGTCTTGTGTGTCACCCTTGCGCAGCCGTGGGGATGCTCAGGGCATCTGGTATGTTGTATTGGCTTGGCACAGCCATGGCGACATTGGGGTGTCCCCTGTGTCACCCTGGCATGGCTGTAGGGATGCTCTGGGCACCTCGTGCATCGCTCTGGGTGTGGACTTAAGGATGTTGGGACATGTTGTGCTTCACCCAGACATAGCCACGGAGTTGTCCAGGGCTCATGCGTTGCCCTGTGTACCACTGCGGAGATGTCGGGATATCTCATGCATTGCCACGAGGATGCTCAGGGCACCGTAACGCATCACTGTGGGATGGCTGTGGGCATCCCAGGTTGGAGCACCCTGTATGTTGGACCAGTACAGCCACGAGGATGTCAGGGCACGCCCTGCATTGTCCTGGCATGGCCACAGGAATGTTCAGGCACCTTGTCCATTGTCCTGGCACGGCCATGGGGATGTTGGGGCATCTTGTTCATCGTCTTGGCACGGCCATGAGGGTGTTGGGGCACCTTGTCCATTGTCCTGACACAGCCACAGGGATGCTCAGGGCACCTTGTGCATCACCCCAGCGTGGCCATAAGGGTGCTCGGGGCACCTGGTGCGTTGCCCTGGCATGGCCGTGGAGATGCTCAGGACACCCTATGCATTGCCCTGCTATGGCCGTGGGGATGCCAGGGCACCTCACACACTACTGCAGTCACGATGCCACCGCAGCCAGCCCGGGAGCGTCTCCAGCCAAAACCCTCTCCCGGTCCAGGAGATGCTGCAAGCCTTTGGTGGCACGGGCCGGCAGCGGCAGCGCTGGGCTGTTTGGAACCAGCCCGGAGTTGTACGGCAGCCAGAGCTCGGGGCTTCCCCGCTGCAGATTTGGAGGATGCATCAAAGCCAGCACTTCAGGAAATGGCTCCTACTGTACTGGGGAGCGCAGGGTGTGCGGCAGGTCACGGCTGAGCCCGCGCAGGTCACGGGGCCGCTCGCATACCAGGCGTGCTCTGGGCACGCATGGCACCCTGGCGCCCTGCCTCCTCTGCAGCCAGCCTTTGGAGTGGCCGAGGGCTGGATCCAGTTATGGCTCCCCAGCACCCACAGGTCCATCCTGCCGCTGTTATCCCGGCAGTGCCAAAAACCTCCCTGGGGAGAGCACACGGAGGCACTGGGAGCGGGATGCTGGAGCATCCCTGTGCGTGGGGCGGGCATGGGCGAGCAGCACTGCGTGGCACCCGGTGTAGGCGGTGAAGTAGGGTTTTGGGGGATCCCCTGTGCTGGCGCTGTGGGAACGGGTGGGTCATGGGAAATCCTCTCAGGCTACGCCGGGACCACGCTGCGGCTGGGGGGGGGTCCCTGCGGTGCCCTTGCGGCCTCGCCGTTGGCACGGGGTGGCCCCCGTGGCTCGTGGGCTCTCAGCACGCCCCGGTGGGAGCGTGGTGGCCTCACCCGGCTCTGTTGGGCTACTGGGAGGGGTTGGGGGGGTTGGGGTGTATCCAGAGGCACAGGGTGCCCGGTGGCATGGGGCTGAGCATCAGCTGGGGGCGTGCTGCAGGGGTGCTGGAGATGGAGGAGGGATACCGGGGATGGAGGGAGGATACTGGAGGTGCCAGAGACTGGAGATGTGGGGAGAGGGGGTACTGGAGGTGAAGCGCGGGATACTGGGGATGGAGGCGGGGATGCTGGAGATGGGGTGGGTGATACTGGAGGGTGGATGGGTGATACTGGAGATCGAGGAAGGGATACTGGGGATAGAGGGGGGGATGCTGGGGAGCAGGGGATACCGGACAATGAGGGGGGTACTGGAGATGGAGCGAGCAATACTGGAGATGCAGGGGGGATACTGGCGGTGCAGGGGGGGTGCTGGAAATGCAGGAGGGGATGGAGGTGCAGGAGGGGATGCTGGAGATGCAGGAGGGGATGCTGGAGATGAAGGAGGGTATGGAGGTGCAGGAGGGGATGCTGGAGATGCAGGAGGGGATGGGGTTGTAGAAGGGGATGCAGGGGGGTGCTGGAGATGCAGGAGGGGATGGGGGTGTAGGAGGGGATGCAGGGGGGTGCTGGAGATGCAGGAGGGGATGGGGGTGTAGGAGGGGATGCAGGGGGGATAGTGGACATGCAGGAGGGGACGCAGGGGGGGAAAGCAGGAGGCGATGCAGGGGGATACAGGACACTTAGGGGGACTGCGGGAGGCAATGCGGGCAGGGATTCATCTGTCCAGCCGTGGAAGAGTTAATGCTCCCTGCAGCTCCTCGCTGGGTTTTCCTTCCAGCTGCTTCGGATCAGGAAGATTTGTACGGTGGGGAAATTCCTGCACGCAGCTGTGGCCTGTCCAGGCCACATTCCCCAGCCCCAGCATCTTGCGGGACTGGACGCGCCCCCCCCGCCCTCCCCCCCCCCCTCCGCCGTCTGCCGGGAAATGCCTCCGGCCCCCTCCGCCGAGAAACAACACAAAGCACCTTTCTTTCGGGGGCTGCTTACGTCGGAGGCAGACCCATGTGTTGCAGCAAGGTTTAGCCCAGGGAGAGAGAACACCCTCCTAAAAGCCCCATATTTGCCCCCCACCCCTCATTGCAATATGGGGCTGGTTTCTTGCGCTCTGGCAGTTTGGGGTTGGTGCTGGTGCCCCGGGGACCAGGAGGGCACCTCCCGACACAGGGACCACCCCGGGGCTGAGCCCCACGGGCGATTTGCAGCTTGTGCTGTGCTGTGCCAGGTGTCACCGCATCCCAAGAAGTCTGGGTTTGGGGTAGGGAGAGGCGTCATCGGCGCAGGCAGGTGGGGAATTGCGGGGAGGGGGTGTGGGGGCTTGTGGCTCCTCAGCGGGACTGCACCATTTGGGGCAGGGATTTGGGATTTAGGATTTGGGGCTTTGCACCATTTAGGACAGAGATTTGGGATTTGGGATTTAGGATTTGGGGCTTTGCATCATTCGTGGGGTCCGTAACGGCCCCATGTGCCCCCAGAACCCCTTTGCCACCTGCCCACAGTGTCCCCGCGGGTTGGGGTATCCCCGGCTGAGCCTGGGGCTGGGGCTGGGGTGGGGGGTGGGGCCGGGGGTGTTCCAGGGCTTGCGGAGGGCATCAGCCCGGCTCTCCTGCAGTACCTGCAGATGAAGTGGCCGCTGCTGGACGTGCCTGCTGGCGCCACGCTGAAGGACAGCCGCTCGCCCTCACCCGCACATTTGGTAAGAGCAGCTGAATCCCACAGGAGTGATGGGTTTCCCAGGGGGAAAACCTCACTCTGCCCCTCCGTGATGCCGATACGATGCCCGTGGCGGGGCTTTTTGCGGGGGTGGCTGTTGTTTTGCACTCCCATGTGCTCTCCCTGGCTGCCCCACAGTCAAACAAGGTCCCGGTGGTGCAGCACGCCCATCACATGCACCCGCTGACACCGCTCATCACCTACAGCAACGACCACTTCTCGCCAGGCTCACCGCCCGGCCACCTCTCACCGGAGATCGACCCAAAGACGGGTGAGCACAGGGTGGGGGCACACGGCGTCGGCCGAGCTGAGACCTGTTGGGGTGAGCACAGGGATGGTGACGGTACCAGTGCGGTGCTGGAGGCGGGGTGCTCTCCATCCGATGGTCCCTCTCTTCCTGGGGGTTTTTCACAGCCTGGTCCCTGGGTGGTGGGAAGGGGATGGGTCCTCACCCGGTCGCAGGGTTGGTTGGGGTGCGTGGGGATCCCTCCAGGTCTCCAGTGTGGTTGTCTCAGCATCCTCTTCCCATGGTCCAGATGGGCAGGTGGATGCTTGGAGGAAGATAGGATGCTTGGCAGCAGGCAGGATGCTGGGAGGGATGGGGTGCTCAGAGAGCGGTGGGATGCTTAGAGGGAGGTGGGATGCTTGGAAGGAGACTGTGTGCTCAGGGACAGGTGCTCAGGGGAAGACGGGGTGCTCAGGGCCTGCCACGTCTGTGTTTTGACACTGCTTCGCTTTCATCCCTCACTTCCTCTGCAGGAATCCCTCGGCCGCCGCACCCATCCGAGCTGCCCCCCTATTACCCGCTGTCACCCGGAGCCGTGGGCCAGATCCCGCACCCGCTGGGCTGGCTCGTGCCGCAGTAAGGATGGACTCAACCTGGGCTGGGGGCTTGCTGCCTCCTCTGTGTCCCTGTCCCCGGGCAGGTCCCATCAGCCCCATGTCCCCCTGAGACCCTCCTCTTTTTCCCACTTTACCCACTTCTTCCCCTGCGAGCTCAGTGGGATGCCGAGGGCTCCCGTGGGGGTTGGGAAGGGAGGGGCTCACCACCGCTGGAAATTTTGGGCATCTTCAGGATGGAGATTGGCTGGAGACTGGTCCAAGGGCCCCCATGAACTGGGGAGGGGTATTTTTTCCACTAAAGCTTGTGCGTTTGCAGGCAAGGACAGCCCGTGTACTCAATCCCTCCCGGCGGCTTTCGGCACCCCTACCCTGCCCTCGCCATGAACGCCTCCATGTCCAGGTGGGTCTCGGCAGGGATGAGGGACCCTCCCTGGGCATCCCAGAGCTGGCAGGGTGTTTTTTGGCTGCTTCCCTGAAGATGATGCGGGATTCATCCCTACAGCAGCGCCAGCAGCGGGTGTTCCTGGGGAGATCCCTCCTCCGCACAGGCACAGACCAGCCCCAGGAGGTTGTGGTGGCCTCCTCTGCCATAAATCCCCCAGGAGGGTGCGGATGGTCCCCATGGGTGGGTAGAAAGTTCAGGGCATTGCTTAATTGGGTCCGTGTTACCATCCTGCACAAGCTGGGGTGGGATCCAGTGTAAAACCAGACCCCACACTGGGCTGAGGCTGGTGGTCCCTGAACCCAGGAGGTTCCCAGGAAGGTTTGGGGTGGAGACTGGGCGCTGTTGGTGCCCACGGGAAGCTGACGAGCCTTCCGCTCCCACTCCTCCACTGCAGTTTGATGTCCAGCCGTTTCTCCCCGCACATGGTCCCACCACCCACCCATGGGCTGCACCCCTCAGGCATCCCGCACCCGACCATCGTCTCGCCCATCGTGAAGCAGGAACCCACCCAGCCCAACATCAGCCCCGGAGGCAACTCGTGAGTGGGGGGCGGGATGGCCCCGGGGGCAGGAGCTTGTCTCCTGCGTGCCCTGCATGGTGCAGAGTGGGTCCTGAGCCACCATCCTGCTCGTTGCAGGAAATCCCCCGTCACTGTGAAGAAGGAGGAGGAGAAGAAACCCCACATCAAGAAGCCGCTCAATGCCTTCATGTTGTACATGAAGGAGATGAGGGCCAAGGTGGTGGCCGAGTGCACGCTGAAGGAGAGCGCCGCCATCAACCAGATCCTGGGCAGACGAGTATGGGCATTTCCCTTGGCCCTGGCTTTGCACCCGCATGCTGCCCCGTTTGTGACCTTAAAATGGCTTTCAGCCCCCTTTGCTCCACCTCACCCCATGACTCAGTCTCTTGACCTGGGGCATCACCCAGGAGGTCGCTGGGAGCTGGTGGGGACCTGGGTGGCAATGGGATGGGGTGAGCTGGGAGCTCTGTGGCCCCAGGGCGGCATGTCCTCAGGGCCAGCCGTGCGGCTTCGGGATTTGCAGCATGACCTTGGGATTTGCAGCGTGGATTTGGGGTTTGCAGCGTGGCTTTGGGCTCTGCAGCTGGGCTTCAGGGTTTGCAGCGTGGTCTCTTCTCGCCCCTGCAGTGGCACTCGCTGTCGCGGGAGGAGCAGGCAAAGTACTATGAGCTGGCACGGAAAGAGCGGCAGCTGCACTCCCAGCTCTACCCGACGTGGTCGGCACGGGACAACTATGTAAGTGTGGTCCCCCAAGCCCCGTGGCCGCGGGCACTGGCCGGGGCGAGGTCTCCCCTCCTGTCCCCTTGCCAGGTTCCCGGATGGCCCCTCTCCGGGGACTGTGGCTGGTGGGAGGTTGCTTGCTGTGCTTGGGGAGGTCAGTGGTTGGGGTCTGGGGGTGGGTGATGGCGCTGAGTCCTAGGGATGCTCTGTGACCGTCAGTGGCTGCTGCATCCCTGTGAGCTGCTCTGGGGCACCGGCAGCCCCATTTTTCATCCATCAAGCAGCACCTAAGGGCAGTCAACCACTTTGTGATATCTTCCAGGGCAAGAAAAAGAAGAGAAAGCGAGAGAAGCTGGCCCAGCAGCAAAGCCACGACACGGAGAGTGAGTATCCCCCTGCCAACCTCCCCTGCCGCTGGGTCTCAGCCACTCATGCTGTCCTCCGTTGTTCGCAGGCTCGCTGGCATCCAAGAGCAAGAAGCCGTGCGTGCAGTACCTGCCAGCCGAGAAGCCGTGTGACAGCCCTGCGTCCTCCCACGGCAGCATGTTGGATTCGCCCGCCACGCCGTCGGCCGCCCTGGCATCCCCGGCCGCGCCGGCTGCCACCCACTCGGAACAGGCTCAGCCCCTCTCGCTCACCACCAAGCCAGAGGCCAGGGCGCAGCTCACCGTGCATTCAGCCACCTTCCTCTCGGGCAAAGCCACCTCTTCTTCCTCCTCCTCTTCCTCCTCTTCCTCCTCCTCAAGCCTCAGCAGCCCGCCCTCGCTCCTCTCCAGACCCATCCCCTTCACCTCGGTGCCCTCCACGGCTCTCCTGTCCTCGCCTCCGTCCTTCGCAGCTGCCATCCCATCCCCGCAGGCTGCTTTGGCCGTGCTGCAAACGCAGCCCCTTTCCCTGGTCACCAAACCTGCTGACTAAGGGAAAAACTCGTCCCCCCTTGTCCCATCCTGTCCGTCCCCTCCCTGCTGTACATTGCAGAAGCCACAATCAAGATTCAAATGCAGCCAAAACCATTATTGGTCAATATTTGACCCTTTCTGAACTCTTCTGTAAGCAGACTCTGGAGGAAGGGGCTTTCTGCTCAGAGCTGCTGCCAGCAGTCAACCTAAAGACCGTTTTTATTAAAAAAAGGAAAAAAAAGGAAAAAAAAAAAGGAAATAAACCCTCCACCAGCTGCAGATGATGCAAATCTCCTGCGAGCTGACCGTGGGCACGAGCCGAGTGCCCGTTGCTGCCGCAGGGCACGGTGATGCCGACGGCCCAGCGCTCGTGTGCATGGGCATGCCGGCCCCAGGTGTGGTGGGTGCCGAGCTGGGGCCGGCGCACCATCCCAGAGGCAAGAGCTGAAACACCGGCTACCGACCCAGTGCCTCTGGGTGCTCCCACGTTCTCCTGTCTTGTGGCTTTGCTCGCAGCCACGGTGATTGCCTTCGCTCCATCCTGGCCAGGAGCTGGATCCTGCCCTGAGGATGCTGCACCGTCGGCCCTGCTCCTTCCCGTGGTCATGCTGGGGTGGGCAGGATCTGGGGCTGAGCCCTGGGTGGGGGGGGTTTCCCCTTGAAACCCTGTTATTTTTCACAAAAGGAAATAAAACTACAGCTGCAACTCGCTGCGTGAGCGTGGTCAGTGGGGGAAGCACTTGCTCCTTGCCCATCGCCACCTTCTCCCCACCAGTGCTTGAATATCACTGTGCCCTGGGAGGCACCTCGGGATGGGGCTGCAGCCCAGCCCCAGCGCGGGGCACGGGGCCACGCACGGCCCCAGCCCAAAGGCGTCACCCAGACGCCATCATGGATGGGCACAGGATGATTTTGGGGTGGCCATCCCAAACCTGTGATGGAGCGAGCAGGCAGCGTATGGTTTTCTGGAAAGCTATGAGCAGCAGGGCGCACCGGGTAGGAAGACTGGGTCAGGGGGTGCCTGAGATGCCAAGGAGTGCGAGTTACTGGTGTGGAACTCACGGCCAGGAACTGCAGGGTGCCCTGGGCCTGCTCCTTTCGAACACGAATGAAAAGACAGGAGGAGAAAGGACCTGCACAAAAGCAACCCAGGGTCACCCAGTGGATTTTCAACTGATCTTTAGGTCTCGGTCAGTTCAACACTTGAACTAATCAAGCTAATCAAGACTCTTCCATCTCACTATATTTTTAACAGGAAAAAAACCCACTCTCTCAAAGTTTTCCTGTTGAAAGTTTCAATTTTGTTCTCTGTTGCAGATTTAATTCTGAGCTGCATCTGCCCAAAGTTGATTTGTGGTATTTATAGCCCTGTTTCATTCCCCTTTCTGATTTTCTTGGCCAGTTTCCATTTCCCAGGACCCAGCCTGCCTCCTCTCTACCTGCACCAGTGCTGTGCTGTGGGGACTGTGGTGTCCTCAGGTCCGAGGTGGTGGGCAACATCCAAACCATCACTATCAGTGATGGGCTGAGCCCTTCCCACGGCTCCTGGCCCTCCGGCTCTCAGGTTGGTGGGTGCTTTTGCTAATTTGGTGGAATAAATGACACCTTTGCCTCTTGTGACATTTCTCTTTTCCTTTCCAGTGCCAAGCTGGTGTGAGAAGCCACTGGGGAAGTATTTTTATAGCAAACTGGAGCAGCAGCAGATGTCCATCTGCCGGTAGAGGGAAAAAGGGACCATCTCGGTGTCTTGTCCTTAAGGAAGACGGTGTCCGCATTCACCAGATGTTGTGTGAGACGAGTGCGTGCCACGGGATGACGCTGGCATCTGTAACCCCAGCAGATGACACCTGAATCTGAGGATTCCTATTTCCATATTGGAGCTGGGCAGAACTACCAGAAAAGTACAGCCGAGTGATGCCCCCAGCTGTGGGTGCCAACAAAAGCACAGCCTCGTGCCCTTGCATGAGCACTAGGGACACATTTGGGGCAAACACTGGCTCCTGTAACCTTGCAAAAGCTCCAGATGACTTCTGCAAACAGTGACGGTACCTCCAGCAGGAGCACAGCTTCTCCCATCCAGCTGACAGCTTAAATTCACAGCTCAGAGCATCCCAGTTGGGTGGTAGCTCCTGAAATCACTGCTCTGAGGGGTCCCAGCTAGTTGAGAGCCTTGAGCAGTGAGAGGAGCCTGCAGCAGATCCAGCTCCTGTGTACCAGCTTCTTGGCGGTCACCACCAAAGCCTCAGAGCACAAGAAATTGCCTGGAGTATCTTTATTCGCTGTCACACCCAGGACAGCCCTGAACGTGGTAGGCGTTTCCGTTCCACACACAAAACTGTTTAAAGTTCTTGCTTTCAAAGAACAAATTTGTGAACGCTGGGATAGGGCACGATTCCTCTGCAACAGCCCCCAAGAGGACCAGCCACGATGCTTTAATTAATGGCATCCTGATAGCGTGTCGCGTGGTTGTGCGAGATCCAGGACTGAGAGGATTAGAGTGTCACCAAAAACGTGCGTGGCCGTCATTTGAAAAGAGGCAAAACGTAGCTTTTTTTAGAAAGGCTGTTCCAAGAAACTGGTTTTCTGTGAGGAACGTCTGGATCACATGCAGCCTCACTCTCCCCAACACCGGGAGCAGGCTGCAGACAAACAACTTCTTGAATTAGATTTCATGGGAAATTAAAGGCATGAAGAGACCTGTCACAAGAATTAAAGTCTGAACCGGAGCCAGACAGCTTCAAACAGATGTTGGACTTCAGCAGGAGAATATTTCTTTGTTTTACTCGGCATTTTCCCATACAGAAAAGGAACATCTGTTCCGATGCTTTTGCAGTTCTCCTAAAGTGAGATAGGCTTGGATTATTCCCTGCTAGAAGAGAAGCAACTGGCCACTAAAGCCCCCTTGGCTTCGCTCCTCCTAGAGAAGAGGGCAAGACCAGCTAGGTGTTGCTCCGCTTCCAAATGAACACACTGAAGCTATCGTAGTTGAACCAGGCTGATTGTGGTCGCTGTATATCCTCATGCTTGCAGCAATATGGCTGGGTGAAAATGTTGCATTCAGACTGGTGAAACAATAGAAAACAGATTCCTTAGCAGGGTTTTCTTTGTCCTCTGGGAGGTGTTTCAGTAAGAGGAAAATTCTGGGGTTTGTCTTTGTTGCAGAAAAACCTGAATATCCAGTGTGTTTCTGTTTCGGCTGTTGTGTTAAGGAGGTCTGTTAGCCCCCTCCTCTTTTTTGGACAAGTTCTGGGCTAAATTTCTCACGATGCTTAATTTGCCCTCAGACCCGTGATTTGAAATCGAGCCAGGCAGCCCAGGGCGCAGAGGGGAGCCGTGCTTGGAGGTCCTGGGGAGCTCTCTAGCAGTATTCCCGTTACAAGAATTCACTTTTCAAACTTGCCACAAAAAAACCCCAATATTGTGGCCAAAGATTCCTGGACCTGCTCGTTTGGGCTTTGCAGCCATCTCCAGTGGTGGAGGTCCACGTAAAAAGTGCTGAGAAGCAGTAGGAGGTACAGCTGGGCGGGAGAGCTGGGAGCAGCCGGGTGAATGATGAAGTTGGAATTGGGAATGGGTGTCTGCCTTCTTAGGAAATACCCCTTCAGCATCATTGCCACCCATTCCCAGAGTGAAACGAAGTGCCAGAAGTGCCAGATGTCTCCTGGCTGGGAATATTCCAGGTGAGCAAGTACTGCAGAGCTGCACGTGGGGTGGCCGGGGAGCTGGGCTGTGTCGTGGCAGGTAGGCAACACCAGGAACGGCGCAGGGAGCGGGGAGGATGCAGCTGTGCATCTGTCCCTGTCCAGAAACATGATGTACAGTAAGTAGCAGTTTAAAACCTCAAGTAAAGGGTGCCATTTTTGTGAGGAGCCCAGCCTTAAACTCGCTGCAGCTATCACAGGGGTTTTATTGCCAGGAGCTGGTGAACATCTCGTTAAGAGCTTGTCAAGAGCAAACTTCTGGGAGAGCTTGCTCTGGTGTGCGGGTAGCATCTGGGAGCCAGCTTGGTGCTTTCCCCACTGTTTTTTGGAAGCGGGGTTACTTCTGTCACCTCAGTCCGCTTGCTTAATTGCAGCCATCTTGATCAAACGGCCCCCAGCCCCCTCTCCCTCCACAGCTCTGGCTATTCACTAATTGAAATGCCTAATGAGGTCCCAGGGGTCTCCTGCAGAGATGGAGCTAATTAGGGGCTCCACCACAAACCCTGCGAGCAGCAGCAAATGAAACGAAGGTTTCCTCAAACCTGCTTTTTCGCGAGGGGCCGGGGGGAGGGCACACCAGATGTCCTGTTTCCCTGCTCCGCGCTGGGGTAAGGCTGGCGCTTCGCAGACTCCAGGCTCCTGCCAAAGCAGCTGGTGCAGAGGCAGTGGCTACACTTAATACATTTTAATTAGCATCATTAAATTCTTCCATTTGCTAATTGTTTCTCCTTTTGATCCTTTATCCTGACCAGATTAGCCCTCAGGGGAAAGGGACAGGATGGGGGATGCAGACACTTCTGACAAGGTGAGGACTTTATTATCTCCAAGTGCCAGGTTGTCACCAGACCTGGGGAGACTACGCTAAAACACCCCGCTTGATGGTTGATTAAAGGCCAGATTTGTGTGTCCAGCCTGTTCTTGTCCATCATGGCTCTTCTCAGAAAGGGTCATCCCCAAAAAGTAACATCCCACAAGGATTTATGAGAAGAAACAGTAGCAGCCTAGAAAACCAATCAAAACCTCGCTTAAGTTTGAATGTAAAGGAGTTGTTTTTCAGGCGATAAAGGACCAGCAGCTGCTGTCATGTTGGGAAGCAGCTGGGTGGGACTGAAAGAGAATTTCCTCCTCCTGCTTTGCAGCAGACAGAGAAAATAATTCTCAGTCCTTCCTTTCCTCCTACCAGTCTGCAACCGCGTAATCACACTGAAGCCAGAATGAACTTCCTTGTTGTCCATGTTGATGGCAGTTTCCCGTTCCTTGGGCTGCATAGAGAGGGTGCAGCCTGCACGGAGGTTAGGTGAGGTCGCTGGTCCTGTTTATCACATTTTAGCCAAGAAAACTGTTGAAGGAAAACGAGCCTGGTGTGAGCCACCAGGCACTGAGCTGATGTCAGCCTCATACTCGGTATTTCGGGCAGAATTCTGTTCCCAGATGCATTGTTGTAAATCCAGAGGAACTTGGCCTCTGTTCAGTCACTCTTGACTTCCAGGGGTGTGAGTGAAAGCCGAACTGGCTGGGCATGAGAAATAGCCTCGTTTGTCTGTTTTAAATCTCAACAAAAGCATTGGGCCAACTGTTCTGTCTCCTTAGAAAGACAGGCATGGGCAGAACCGAGCTGCTAGGATTATTGGAATGTATTGAATTGAATAGAGGATTGGGAAAAAAAAAACCCAAGAAAAATCAACCACATAATCCATCATGCTCTGAGGCCAAGTCAGGATTATTCCCCAAAGTATTATCGCTGTGCGGGACTCATTGGGTTTGCATGTTGAATGATGTTGTGATATTTTTCTGTGTTTTAGTGTTAAATGGACTGACTGGAGCAGTTAACGAATTCGTGATGTTATTGCAATTCCTTCTGGAGACATGTGAGACTTCACTGCTCATCTTTCAGCACCCCGCACTGCAGGATGCCACGTTACAGATGAGACAGCTCTGGAGACACCAAGCAATAGTGGGAAGCATGCATGGTCTGGAGCAGTTAAGCACCAAGCAAGTTCATCCTGGGTGGAGGTGAAGGCAAATCCATTGATCTAAAAGGAAAGAAGTGAAATGACGGGGAAGGCAGATTGGGATTGTTAGTAATAAGCCAAATTACAGAGACCTGATGGCATAATTCACGCGTCTGGAAAGCTGCTATCAAAAGCCTAGCTGGTTTGGGAAGGACAGGCAGGGAAAAAGCTGGAGATAAACTTTTTGAAGAGTGATGTACCCCCATGTTGACATCCCAAAACAGAGGGAGACAGACCTGCGCAAGGTCACTGGGTAGCAGTAATGAACATGAGAAAGACCCTGGAAGAACATTTGGAGCTCTTTGTTTTACTGGGATCTCCAAAAAGCCACAGCTCAGCAGACATGTGCTGGAAAAGGAATACAGGAGGAGGCAAACCCTCTGAGAAGGGCTTGGACAGTGGGTGGGGACAACTTTTGGACACAACAGATGATGTATGGCTGGAAGACAGTCACAGGTGACATCAGCCACAGCTCAAGAGCACCCAGTGCCACAGCTGCCTTGACTTGCTGCAGCAGGGTCACACTTCATGGACCTGAGGACACCAAAGCACTTGAGGAGCTCACCTACAGGCTCCAGACCCCTGCAGGTGCCCAGACTGTGGTAGGAGGATGGTAGATGGATCTGGGGATCTTTCCACATTTTTATTTCATCTGCATCAAGCACAGGTTGGTTTATATTCCAGGCAGCACAGCAGGAGGCTGGAGATGGGTAAGATTACCAGTAAGACATGATGAAATCCTTGTGTGAGTTCTGCTGACCAAGCTGGAGGATTGCCCCCAGTTTTGGGCAGTATCCTTCGAGGTGTGGAGTGTCTGGAAGAAAGCCCAGAAGAGAGCAAGGACACAACCTACAGGAAAAGATGGACATTCCATACAGAGAAGGGAGACATAACAGCCTTCAGTAGATAAATTATCTACAGAGGAAAGAAGTAAATAGCGCTCGGTGCCTGCAGAGAGCCAAAAGCTGAACTTCTGCCGCTGGTGGAAAGCGCTGTAGCTGCACAGGACGTGTCTTGCCTGGCCAAAAAGAAAAAGAAAAGGTTATCGGGGCTGCTGGACTGGACACGCTGTCCCGATGCGGCCGCTGTCCTCGGCAGCACTTTCGGGAAGCGATCCTGAGCCAACGGAAGGGAAACGACCCCGAGTCCTCAGCGGCTGCCCCCGCCACGGCCTGCGTGCGGGCTCGGGGCACCGGCCAGGCGGGCCGAGCGCGGCGGGGCACGGCCCAGCCCCCGGAGCGCCCCGCTTCGGGCCGCTGCCCCCCAGGCCCACCCTCGCTCCGCAGGGCCTGGAAGCAGCCCCAGACCGGGCAGGTTTTACCTCAGAACGCGGCTCGGACCGCCGGTCCGGAGCGGCCTCGCTGAGGGAGCGGCGCCCGCGGGTGCGGGCACTGGGGCGCTGGGACCAAGCCGGGGGCGGACCCGACGCCGATAAGCCCCACCCCTAATTTGCATAATCAGGCGGTGTCTAACCGCTCTGCGTCCTAAGCCCCGCCCCGATTCCCTGCAGACCCCGCCCCCTCACAACAAACCCTGCCCCTCGGTAAGCCCCGCCCCCGTCCGCCCCAAGCCTCGCCCCTTCCCTCGAGGCCCGCCCACTCCTCAAGCCTTGCCCCTTCCCCTCAGCCCTGCCCCTTCCTGCGTCTCACACGCACCCGCCTCTGCGCGGCCGTTCCCGCTCCCGCGTGCCACCTACCAGCTCTCGCGATATCTCTTCCCGGAAGTAGAGCACCTGTCTTACCGGAAGCGGAAGTGTGCGGGCCCGTGGGTGGCTGTGAGGGCCGTTACGCGTGGGCCGACATGCTGCTGCGGCTGCTGCTGCTGCTCTTGGTGTTCTGCGCCGCCGCCCAGGCTGAGGGTGAGGGGCCGGCCCTGGGGTGCCCGGGGCGGGGGAGGGCAGTAAGAGGGGCTTGCGGCCGTGGGGTGCCCGGGGCGGGCGGGCGGGGCGGAACCGGTGGGCAGGGCCGCGGCGGGGGGGCCCAGATTGGGTTGCGGAGGGGGAGCGGCGGGCTGGGTGCTCGGCGGTGCCGGAGTAGCGAAGGCAGCAGGCTCGGGCCGGGGTGGGTCTGACACGGGCGCTTGGTTTGCGGGGCTCTTCTGCCGTTGGGCCCCACCTGCGTGTGGTGTGGGTCCCGCGGAGGGGCTGGGGGGTTCCTCGGGGGCTCCCTGCCGCTGGGCTGGTTCCCCCTTTGGTTCCCCGTCTCCCCTGCAGAGGCGTTTCCTTCTGCTTTTGGCAGCTGTGGGCCTGCGCTGGCTGGGGAGCTGTTTCCGACAGCCAGGCGGGCTGACCTCTGTGTGTTTGCTGACAGCTGAGGGGCAGAAACCAGAGCAAAGAGGGTCCAACAGAGCTTCAGGAGGCGCTGCAGGATTCCTCCGTCTGAGCACACCGAGCAGCGGGGCCATCACAGCAGATGAGCACCAGGGTACATCTAAAAAGAATGAAGGGGAGCACCCTGAATCAGATCCAAACAAGAAGGACACCAACGTGGACACAGATAACAAAGAGGCAACAAATACGGACCAGAGGAATGTGAATGATGAAGAGATGGTGAATAAGAACCAGAAGGGCACAGATGCACGTGGCCCTAGTAGCGCTGGGGAGAAGAAAGAAGGCCAGAATGGCAGCAGCGAAGGCAACGAGCCAAGTAACCAAACCAAACAGAGCAGCAGCACTGACAATCAGCCCAGCAGCCAGAGTGGTGGCAGCACCGGTAATGAGAACAGCAACACCAATAGCCAGGGCAGTGACAACAAGGACCAGGACAATAAGGACCAGAGCAACAACCAGGAGAGTGGCGGCAACAACACAGACCAGGACAGTACCAACAAGAACCAGACCAACAAACAGGACGGCAGCACTGAGAACCAGGGCAGCAGTGGTCAGAACCAGGGCAGCAATGGTCAGAACGCGGGCAACCAGCAGGAGAGCAGTGACAAGGACCAGGGCAACAAGAAGGAGGGCAACGGCGCGAACCCGGGCCAGAGTGGGGCGGGCAACGGCGGGAACCAGGGCCAGAGTGGGACGAGCAATGGCGTGAGCAACGGCGGGAACCAGGGCCAGAGTGGGACGAGCAACGGCGTGAGCAATGGCGGGAACCAGGGCCAGAGTGGGACGAGCAACGGCGTGAGCAATGGCGGGAACCAGGGCCAGAGTGGGACGAGCAACGGCGTGAGCAACGGCGGGAACCAGGGCCAGAGTGGGACGAGCAATGGTGGGAACCAGGGCCAAAGTGAGGCGGGCAACAGTGTGAGCAACGGCGGGAACCAGGGCCAGAGTGGGGCGGGCAACAGCGGGAACCAGGGCCAGAGTGGGACGAGCAATGGTGGGAACCAGGGCCAAAGTGAGGCGGGCAACAGTGTGAGCAACGGCGGGAACCAGGGCCAGAGTGGGGCGGGCAACGGCGTGAGCAATGGCGGCAACCAGGGCCAGAGTGGGACGAGCAACGGCGTGAGCAATGGCGGGAACCAGGGCCAGAGTGGGGCGAGCAACGGCGTGAACCAGGGCAACAACCAGGGTAATGAAGTGGACTCACAGGGAGATAAAACCGAATCACAACAATCAACTTCCTCCACTGCTGATGGTGATGCTGCTTCAGACAATGAAGAAAGCCCCAGAGAGGAAGAGGATGAGGCTAAAGATGGTGGTGATGCCTCCTCTGATAATAAGGAGAGAGAAAAGAGCGTTCCTGCTTCCCCCAGGGACCAGTCGGAGAGCAGCCACTTCTTCGCCTATCTGGTGACCACAGCTATTATCGTTGCTGCCTTATACGTCGCGTATCACAACAAACGTAAGGTGAGTGGCTGCGCTCCTCGTCCTGGCTCCCGGCGTTGCCCCTGCGGTTTAGGATCTTCCCTTCTGCTCACTGCTGCAGACCGGGGCTGTTCCCCTCGCGCTGACTCTTGTGTCTCACCAGTACCTCCCGCTTGCTGCGTGGTGTGGGTTTGGTTAATATTAATTTGAGCCTTGGTCTGAGCAGCTTTGGGAGGAGCAGAGAGGGTGTTGTAACTAGGAAAGGGGTCGGGTCTCTGCAGAAATCGGGTGGCCTCAGCCCTGGTGGTTATTTTCAGCTGAGAAGGTGAAAAAGAAAATCTGTGTGAAGTTACCCTGAGTTTTCTGTTGCAGATTGCATAAGACTCATCCTTAAATAATCTTGCATGGGGGGATGCAGCTCCAATGACGTAACTGTCTTTTGCTGGGGTTTCTTTTTCCTCCTGTAAAGCTGTTTCTGAGGTAGGAGAAAGAAAACAAATTCTTACGGCTTTCTGCGTGTTAGGAAGACCTCATTATGGCCTGCTTTCGATCTTAGCTGGGTTTCAGTGTTGGCATTTCTTTCAAGTGCCTTTTAAGAGGAAATACAGTCACTAGAAGGAGGTAGGTGAAGCTGGTCTTTGGCCCCTTAGAAAGCACCAGTGTTTGAAGTGAGAAAAAGTTGACTTGGCAGCTGCCGTCCTGCTCACCTTGTCCCTGCTTCTCTCTCCAAAGATCATCGCTTTTGCTCTGGAAGGAAAAAGATCGAAAAGTGGTCGACGGCCCAAATCTGGCGATTATCAGAGACTGGATCAAAAGGTAAGATCTCCCCAAAATGGGTGCTGCCTCACCCCAGGAGTTCGGCAGGCTGGGAGAAGGGGCTGCAGTGCCTTGTGTGTACCATATAATGCAATATATTGGTCTTTCGCATGAGAAGAGGTCAGAAAACCTCTACTTGGTTGGTATTGGAAACCAGATTTTTTGTTTGTTTGTTAGTTTTTTAGCAAAACCCCTGCTCTTGGTCTAGAAACAGGGTTTTGCCAGAAAATGGAAGCAATAATACTGAGAAATTATGGTAGAGCCAACACAGGGCAGAAGTTTGAGAGTCTTGAGCTCAGGTGTGCTGAAGAGTAGTTTGCCACTGACTCAAACGACTTTTTCAGAGAAGTTTTTAGCAGGAGAAGGGTAGGATTTGGGGAGAAGTCCCTTCCTTTTTCCCCTTGAAACTTTTTTCACCTGTTGTCTTTGAAGTCAGAAGTGTCTGTAAGTATTTTCTGTCATGGGAAGAGGAGGAGATGAGGGGAGAAAATAAAACATCACCCAGAGCTGAAACTCAGCCTTTCCGGAAGGCTGTCAGCACTGGGGGGACTGTGACAATGGCCGTTTTCAAACGCCATTGGGGATTTTGCCTACAGAACTCGAGGCAGCGTCGTCCGGCTCAGTTTTGGCTTCGCAGAGGCACTGTGTGCTGTTGGGAGTGCAAGCTCAGTTCTCTCCCTTCCCAAATTGCAGCCATGCCTGGCTGGGGAAGCTGTCTGAGTGCCACAGAGACAATTTGCCTGCTTGAGCTTCCCTATTAAGTCTCACCAATATTTCGGGAATTTGTTTCCCTTGCCAGGAATTTCCTGACTTGTCCCTAAGGCATGGTAAAGCAGCCAGCCAATTAGAAAGCACTTGATTTTATTTGAAAGCTCATCAGAGACACTTAGCCTGTTCAAACTCCAGTGCTTTGTCAGAGCAGAAGAGCAATGCTGAGCTTTCAAATTGTTTAAACCTTTCTTTTTGCCTTTCCAGATATAGATTCTTCCTCGGATGTTCAGCGGAATAATGACGGCCAGCGATGAAAATGCAGGAACACTGGGACGCCCCCCCACTCCCCTGCTGTAGCACTCTGAGTTCTGGCTGTGTGCTGTGTTCAGGTTTCAGACAACAGGAAAAAGGGGAAACGCTTTTAGTTTTGCACCTGCACCTTGGTAATGTTAAACTTCTCACTTCCTCAAAACGCGTTTCTCCTTTCTCAACTGCCTGAAGATGAACTGGTTTTCTGCTTGGGTATCTGGCTTCTAGCCTGTGACCCAGGAAAAGCTGGTACCCAGCACTTGACAGAACTTTTGTGTCCAAATGAAATGGAATTTGCCACCTACTGTACTGACGTCCCCTCTTAGGGGGGGGGAAAAAATTAATATATATATATATATATCCGCCTGCAAAATGAGCCATCTGACTCTTCCCCTTCCAGAGTCATAGAGCTGCCTTTGTAACCAGCACAGTCTTGCTTGAGACACAGACATTCCCCTCTTCTGTCCATTGTGTTTGGATGCTAAAGTTTGGAGCGTGACTGATTGCACTAGTTTGGAAACGATCTGCCAAGGACTCTGATTTGATTTGATTTTTTTCCTCTGTCTGTGATGAAGAGAATGTTAGAGTTTAACATTTAGTTTCACTCTTTTGTGCACATCTTTGGAAATGCTGGAGCAGCCTTTAGCCCTTGGGTTGTAGCTTAAACTTCCTCACCCGCATCCCATGCTCTGCGTGGGTCTTTTCCCTCGTGGTTCCTAGAGTTCAGACGTTTGCACTAAAGGTGACAGCGCAGTTTGCCGTGAAGGAGGGCAGGGTAGGCTTAGAAAGCTTCGTGCCGAATTGCCGCGGTGTAGTTGTAGCAGACTTCACCTTGGAAGGTTGCTTTCCTCCCCCTTGTAAAATGCAGTTATGTGGTAATGTGAAATGTGTGGTAACCCTGAAGCGCTAGGGATGAATGAAACTTGCAGTCATTCACACCTCTTCCTCAAAAATGTGGTATTGAGGCTCTGGAGTGTTCAGCAAGCCTCCGTAAGTTGTAGAGCTCTCTGTGGCAGAGCGCTCGGCGTTGGCTTTGGCTGGAGAAGTGCTGCTTTCTTGCCTGGTCGAGAGGTGACGTGGCTGCTTGTCCCCTGGGTTGCGCAAGCCTTGGCAGTGCCGCTCCTGCCGAGCGCCTCTCACCTTGGGAAACCGTTGTAGCCTGCGGTGCAGGCACCATCCTTTCTGCCTGTGAGTCACCATGGGTTGTCTGCTCCCTGAGGTCACCTCCTGAGCAGGTGACTGATGTGTGGAAGGGCTTATTGTACTGCCAGCGTGGCCTTTCCTGCTCTTCTGCAGCTCTGCCTGCCCCAGCTTTGAGAAGTTTTGTGTAGCTGAGTGGTGTAACCAGCTGCCTGTCGCTGAGCACTTAAACTATGGCCTGGGGCACGCGCTGGTTATGCTTAAGGCTGCAAAATGTGTTGATTGTGAGTTTTTTATTTTTGTAGTTCTACTCCAAAGATGTTTGTTTGAGACAGGACGTTTCTGGAGAGGACACGAAGTGCCTGCCCGATATGCTTTTGTTTTTTCCAGTATGGGCAGAAAAATATTGGTATGAGGCATCTAGAGCTCTTCACGTGGGTACCCGTCTACGCCCAAAGCTCCTGCCAGCCGTACGTGAGTCACCCTCTCCGTGCACTTGCTGACTGACTGCACAGGAAGAATCCTGGCCGGGTTAACTTCCCTCCAGCTGGCCACAAAAGCAACTCGTGGGATGAGGCCAGTCTTTTTCCGGCCTTCCTGAGGTTGTGAACAATTGGTAGTCTGCCCTGTGGTTGCTAAAGATAGTCACATTTGACAAGGGCAAAGACGTTTCCTTGTCTGGACGTGAAAGCTATAGCTGTATTGGTGGGGTTTAAGAGGTGAGAAGGGGCTTGACCCTCTCCTAAAAGAAAAAAAATTTTTTTTTTTTTTCTTCTTCTGCCTGTTAGCAAGCACAAAGAGCAGGAGAAAGTCCCTCTTTTGCTTTAAATAGCTTTCCAGGTTTCCGTAGTAAACTTTTCTGATGCTGAAAGTGCTTGCAGAAGCTATTCTGGAGAATGAGAGTGTGAGGTGGAGGGAAGAGAAAGGAAAACAAGTCTGGGAACGTAACCCTTGGGGGAAATGTGCCTTCTGAAAAGGGTGGGAACTCCTGCAACAAGACTCCACTGTTCCAGAGATCCCGTAGGATAAGTCTAAGGCTCACTGTTGTGTGGCTGATTTATGGACAGGATGCGGGGTGGGAGATGGTGGCTTTTGTTTAATGACAGCGGGGAAAAAAAACCTCGTATTCCAACATGTGAGGTACCATGTGCTTCTGAGCTGCGCATTCCTGAATTTTTAAGACTGTGTGCGCTGTTTTCTGGCTTTGTCCTATTTTTTTTAATTGAAAAATAATCTACAAAGGGTTTTTTTTCACCATCTGCTTGCTTTTCTGTCCCATGAGCTTTTTCAAATGCCTTTTGGTCCTCTGTTGTTCCAATTTGTGTTGGGAATCCCACCCCCGTTACCAGCAGTTCGCCATTAACAGCAAGCCAAAGCGAGTGAGGTCTTTGGAGAGCAGGACCATAGTACCTCAAACATCTCGATGGTCAGATGGGGCTGAGCACGAGCTCATTCGTCAGGTTAATGAGGACATACATCACGTCGCTGTTGGTTCGCTTGGGGCCCAGCGTGGCTCCAGCACAACAGAAATGCCCCGTGCCCGGGAAGTGCAGGGTTGGGGGACACGCAGAGCTTGCACCAGGCTAAACTGGGGGGACCCCTCCTTAAATCCCCCCCCCCCCCCAGTTACCAAGGGCAGTGTGTTTCTGGCAGCAGTTGCTGTAATTGTCTGAGCTGCGTGAAACCTCTGGGAATGATTCCCGGTTTGTTGACTTTTATGGTATTTAAATTTATGCAGTGTGTTTCAAACGGGTCAAAGGTGCACGTAACCTTTTCCCTTTGGACACACTGTGTTTTTTGAACAGACGGTATCTGTCGGTATGTCAGTTTTTTGCCAGATGTTACTACTTTTAGGCCAGCTGCCTCACCAGTTTGAATCAGCAAATGGTTTGTTTTCTGCTGCAGTGAAATGCAACTTGCTTTGAAGGATCAGAATTTTTATATTTCTTTGTACTATTTTTTTTCCTGTGTGGTGAAATCAATAAATGAATTTCAAAAAAAGCATTGGGTTTTCACCTCTCTTGGGGTTGGTTATTTTTTTTTGGTGGGTTCTTTGCATGGTCTCCTTTGAAACCTGGCAACAACGGTGCAGGGTAGTTCCTCTTTGTGCAAAAAGGAAAAAAAATGGCTTTAACAAAAGTAATGCTCTTTGAAATGAATGGTTTGTGTTCAAAGCTTTTCATGCTTGATTTGCACATGCAAACTCACCCCTCGAGTGACCAACTAACCTTGCAGCCGGAAGGAGCCAAGACGGGTTTCAGCTGAGAGCCAGTCTGAAAAGTTTCCAGTCTGCCTCCCAACCCCAGACAGTCCCTCCTACACCTGGTAGCGAGGACCTGACCTTAAAATGGAATTTGAACTGCCTTTCTAAGGGCTCGGCTGCGGGTCTCCCCCCGCAGGGAGGCTCAGAGGAGGATGAGGAGGATGCAGCCCTGATCCCAGCACTGCCTGGCTCCTCTGAGCAGCAGAGACTGGAAAAAGCGCCTGGAGTTCTGCTCCTGCTCCCCCAGGGATGCTGCTCCCCGATCGGCCGTGGCAAGGGGAAGGCAAGGTGCCATGATCAGCGGCAGATCTACCAAGGGCACTTCTGGGTAGCGTTTACTGCTGCTTCCTGTAGTAAATGGAAGAAACTTTCTCCTTTCCCCCACTTCTTCCCTAAAAGGAGAAAATCCACCGTCCTGCACTCTCCTCCAGCTTGGCCGGCCACCAGCTGCCTGGCAGTCAGTGCAGGGGATGGGCTAGGAAAAAGGGACGGGCACTTGTTTTCCTGTTGACAGGGTTGCTGAGAACTTGGGGGAGGAAAAAAGGGTGGAAATGGCGGATTAAAATGAAAACCCTCCATCCGCCTGCACATGGGGTTGTCAGATGGAGTGCTCATCCAAGTCTTCCTATGAGGAGACCAAAGCTGTGCTCTGCTGTGGGTCTGGAGAAACACGAATTACTGAATTGTGCTCTGGGATCTCTTTGAACCCCTTACCTGCATCCACCCTGACCTGAGAGTGCCGTAAAAGTCTCTAAACTATTTTATTCCTACAGGTAGAGTGAACGGAGTGGGGAAGGAAGAACCTGCAGGTCCCTTAAGAGAGGAGCAGCGGCACGGGCTGCCCATCACACATGCCAGGACATGGTGAGTGCCGAGCGTGGGTTGGGCCGGGGTAGCTGCACCACACACCTACCTGTAAGTTGAAGTCCAGGAGTTGAAAAAGTGCCAAATGAAACCAAAATTATCTACCACCTGGGTTGGGCTCTGCTTAGTGGAGCTGAATTGCTCAGGGCTGCGCTGAAAAATACCTGTACGGGCAGGGTTTATCTGGGAGGCCCTTGGGGCAGAGGTGGCACAGGCTTAATGCATGAGCGCAGGGCGAAACTCGGCATGCCTTGGTGGGGGTCTTCGCCCCTGCAGCCCCTCCCTGCTCCTGTGGCTGTATGAGGACTGGTCCCCCATCTCGTGGCCCGGGGATGTCTGTGCGTTCGGTACAGGAGCCTGTGCAGGTTTTTATATTAACGTGGCTTTTGTGCTTTTTCTTGGTACCAAAACGCCAACAGGGGATGAGGAACCTGGGCAAATACGTCAGGTCCGTGAATTGTCCTGACCCATCCATCCCACCCACTCGCATCTGACTGGAGCTTTTCCCCTCTCCCCTTGCTCACCGGAGAAGGAAGCTTGCAGAGACCCAGTGACCCTTTGTGAACTTAGAGAGCTATCTGGAGCAAATCTTGCCAGATCCACTCCCTGGCCTCTGCTCCAGGTCCCCAGTTAACCCACCAACCTGCAAGTCCTGGTGACCACCTATATTTATTTTTTCTTTAAAGCTTAAACAGCCTCATGAACGAACAGCTGGAACATGAGGTGATCTTACAGCAGGGCAGCAGTATTTTCATTATGGGTAGGGCACCAGCCAAGTAAACACATCAGCTTTGTCTCCGTAAAACAGAAGTCCATGGCCTGTGAAGGTTTGTTTAGATTATTAAAAAAAAAAAAACAACAAACCAACAAAATGGTTGAGATTGCATTTGCAAGGTGGGAGCTCTTTTGTGTAAGAAAATCGGGGTGAGAAGCAGTTTTACGTCCCCTCCGGAGCTGTGGGGGGTCACAGCGTGCTGTAGGGCGCTGGGTATCGCTGCACAGTCGTGTGCAGAAGGTCCTGCAGTAGGATTTGCCCCAGTGGCACTTGGCTTGACAAAACCTCCCCCCAGGTAGCTCTGGCACATCCCAGGTTGAGCCATTCCCTTTGCAGAGGGGATTTCTGTTGGTTTTCTTGTAACTCGTCCTTTTTTCTCCATGCATGACAGGGGACTTGGCAGCTCTTTGCCCCACGGGCTTTTCTGCAGAGCCAGCAGTTCTCAGACACCGTCTGCCTCCTCTGCGATGGGTGCTGAGAAGGGGAAGACCTCCTGCAGCAGGTTGGTGATGAAGCAGGGCATCTCCTTGCACCCCTGGTAGGTGCCCCTGGCCTGGCAGCAAAACGCCACCTCCCAGTTGATGCGGGTCATGAGGCGGTTGAGGGCCAGGTGACGTTCCTCTCCCTCCAGGACCTTGAGCAGGGCCTGCAGGAACATGGATCCGAAGGCATTGACGAAGGCCACGTAGCCTGCGGAGTGTAAAGGAAGGAGAGCGGCGTTGGCTGTGCCGTGGCCCTGCGACAGGCCGGCGTCGGCTTGTCAGGGGCTCTCCCTTACCTGGGCTGCACGCGAACATCACAGCGGTTTGGGGAGGGATGGAGACGCAGGCTGAGAAGCCATCTGGCTTGCTCTGTGGCGCAGGATTCCCGCTGTCACACTCCACTACCACCCCGTGGTCAAACTCTGTTCCCCGGCAAGCCTGTGGGCAAGAACGGCTGCTGTGAGCTTCCCCCTGCTCTGCTCTCTCTTTTGCCTGTCCCCAGGGCAAGCCGAAAGCTCCTGGGCTCTTTAGGGGCTCCCTGGGGACCTATAGCCCCCCCCCCCAAGTCAAGCCTGCAAGCCACCCCATGGTGCAGAGCCCCTCCCAGCTCCTGTTCCCCAAGTCCTACAGCCCCACATCGTTCCTCTCCCATCTCCGTTCTCTTCCCTTCTCATCCGGCGCCGCTCAGCATTGCCGAGCCTCTCTTGCGACAGGCCTGGAGATGGGGCTGCCTCCTCTCTTCCCTGCCGATTTCTTATGAGGCTGGTTCCCCTTCTCTTTGCATTTACCCCTCCCCTCCGCGGTAAATGCGATGCTGCACATGGAACCCAGAAATACGCCTGGAAACGCAAGTCCACTGGGAAAGTGCTGGCAGAGACGCCACTGGGAGCGCAGCCCATGGGCAGCGCAGGTCCTGTACGGTCCTGTGCTCTGCGTGATGGTTTGCTCTGTCTTGCCCAGATGGAGCGTGGGGCTCGTGCTGGGGAGGTGCTGGAGAGGCACTGGCACTGCTGAGGCTGCTCTGGGGGCACGTTTCACCCCTGCCTGGAGCCACCTCTGCTGTGACACGTTGGTTGGGACCAGACCAAAGGCAGCAATGGACACGTCCCAGCGTCAGGGGAGAGGGGAGCCTACCGTCCCCTCTCCCTGTGGAAACTCCCCGCCAAATGCCAGCGGTGAATCCTTGCTCAGGATGTGGCCTGCAGGGATGCGAGCAGAGGGGCTGCGACACCCCGGCTCGGAACAGCCCGGAGGGGCAGGCAGAGGCCACCGGGAGCCGCGGGGACCTGAGCCGTGGTGATACCAAGGGGAAGCAGCCCTTCTCTCCCAGCCTGGGCTTGGGCACCCTCAGCCCTGCGGTGTTTGCTCTACAAGGAGAGCACCCACCAGCTCGAGCGCAAGCTTTGTCCACCAGTCGAGGTGTCCAGACCAGTCTCTGGGATTTCTGGCTTGTCCTGGGGGTGTCCCCCGCTGTCACTGCTCCCTGAAGAGCAGCCAAGCCCTTTACCAGCAGGAAACAAATGCCACAATCGATTTAGACTTGCTTTCAGGTGAAAAGCTATCTGTATACTTGCATAATGTTTGCCGAGTGCACACTCTCTGCTGGTGTCCGTCCAGTTCCTGAATTATTTGTTTGTTCAGTGATCTAATCCTCCCTGTCGGAGCAGTTAACGCGTACTTCCAGGGCTCCTGGCCAGCAAGGGCATGCTCGCGTCCCCTCTGCTTCACTGCTTGGGAACCAGCCGCGGGCTTTATTTCTTTTCCCTACTACATCACCAGTTCCCAACTGGGCTTCTCCCACCCAGCCCTACCGCAGGAGTTTGCTGTGCCCCAATGTTCACGGTGATGGGATCTGAGGGCAGCTTTTCACGAGTCATCTATATCCTGGTGGTGTGCAGGAGGAATATTTGATCCCAGCAATGTCACTGTCACGGCAAACAACTTGGTTTCAGCCCATGTAGTCCAGAGGGTGCAAACCACTGGGAGAAACGCTCCTGTCCAGAGACACTGGGAAAAAACGGAGGCTGATTCCTGAAGAAGGGACATGTGGATGGGTGGTGGCGGGCTGGGAGAGGACTGTTCGCAGTGAGCCACAAGGCTTCCAAATCAGTGAAAGCAGGACAAAAGAAGGTTGGAGGGTTCTGGTGGGAAGCTGAGCAGCCAAGAAAGGACCAAGCTCCCACATGGATGTACTGAAATCCATTGGGAACAGGTTTATCCTGGCAGCAGCCTTAAGCCTCGTGCTTGTGCCAGTCTAATTCTGCACGAACTTAGCAAAAAGGGGATCAAGTTATCATCCAGGGGCTGTGTTACCTGGATAAAGAAGATTTTGGGTATTTTGGTGAGCACCGGGCACCTCTCTGAGGATAAAGTCTGGAAAATCTGGGTCAGCTTAACTGGTTCCATGTCACAGCCGAATATGACCCCCTCCTCTCCGTGGCTGGAGATGATGCTCACAAAGTACTCTCCATGTTCGCAGCAGCGCTCTGCAACGACACGGCCACACTGATGCCTTTGTGCCTCAGCTCAGCGTGTCCTGGAGGATCCTTGGACCAGGAGGTAGGGAATGGGAGATAGCTGGGCTTGGAGGGGGTTAGGGTCTGGCTGGGGGACGCATACCTTGCTGGTAAAGGTCATTTATCTCCTTGGCTGTCTTGTTGTGCACCAGCTTCACCTTGTAGTTGAGCCGTGAGAGTATCCTGGAAAGCTTCTCCGCTTCTCTCTTGGCTCCTTTCCGGGTCCCAAGCACCACATCATGGTCACTGCTGCAGAAATTGCTGTTGACGATGATGAGAGCTCGGCTTTGCCTTGGCTGGGACATACTGGGATGTCCCCTCGGAGGGGTAAGTGGTCTCCAAACCCTGCACCGTGCGGGCAGGGAGCTCTGGCTTGTCTAGTAGTGAGCCCTGATGCTCCTTCAGGAAGTCCAGGAGAGCATATCCTGCTCTGCCGGCTGACTCAGCACCAACGTGGCCAATTGTCAAGGGCAAAGGCAGGAGCGGTGCCCTGTTACCTGCCGAGGCAGCGAGATGGCACCCGGCCATGAGCCGTGGGGTGGGACAGGGACAGGGCTCGTCCCTGGCTTTGGTGGGCACCGCTGGCTGCCAGAGGGCAGGGCTGGCACCATCCAGCCCAGGGCTTACGGTGCTGTGTGAGGAGGGGGGGAAAGGATTGCTTTCTCCGAGGGGATGGTGGTGGCGTTGGAGAGGGATGGGGGGTGGAAATGCCTGCTTGGCAGGCGACACCAAGCAGCCAGGCAATCCCTCCCTGCCTTTCTCACCCTGCCTTTGTTTCCCCAAAAGCCCGGCAATCCCTGCTCCCCATCGCTGACGGCGGGGAGAACAGCCCCATCCAGCCTCCCCGCGAGCTCCCAGCCGGGCTTCTCAGGCAGTGCTGCTTGTGCCTCCCCTGCCTGCTCCCGGCGAGCAGGAGCCACTTGCCAGCCGGTTTTATTCATTGGGTTACCCCTTTGTGGCATTTCTGTGGTTATTCCTCCCCAGAACAGTCTTGTGCTGGTGCAGGATACGTCCCCAGCAACATGCTCACAAGGACGGGTCTCAGCTACGTCCCTGCACTCCTTCCCTTCCTCAACTTGCCAACCTGGTGTCGAAAATCTGCCCGCGGGAGCCACCCGAACCCCCGCCCTGCTGATCCCACATCACAAGGTGCAAATCACAAGATGGTTATTATTATTTTATTTATTTCTGATCTCACGTGCTTCCTTTCCCCTTTGGAGAGGACTTTGATCGTGTTCCCAAGCTTTTCCCAGCAGACTTGTTTTGATTGCAGAAGGAGCGGGTGTTTGCAGCGTCGCCCGTCTCTGGGCGATGCTGGGGGTAGAGCAGCACCGAAACGCCATTGGTGCCGCGGGGCTGGGGGCTGCATCGCCATCCTGCTGCTCTGCTGCAGCAAGGCATGACGTGGAAAGCGTCATAGGGCAAGCGAGTGCTCTGTTAGAGAGCTTTAAAATTAAAGGGCTTAAATCCCTTCATGCCTGGCCTTGGCATGCGAGAAGGACCTGCTTGCTCCACTGCCCCGTGGAGGCGGGAGCTGGCTCCTTCCCAAAGGACCGTGTCTGTGAGCCTCCGCCAGGCGCCTTCGTTAAAACAGCGATGGGGCTTAGGCTGGCCTGATCTCCCCTTGCTGAAATGCAGCCAGTGCCCGTCCAGCGGCTGGCAGGGCTTTGCCAAACCCGCCTGGTGCTGCCTGGGCAAGCCGGGGCACAGCAACGTCACGGGGTGGTGCTGCTGCCTCTGCCACCCTGGTGCTGCCACGTCCCACAGGAGCTTCAGCTGTCCCGGGGCGCTTCGTCAGCCCCGTGAAGCTTTATCAGCCCCACCTGGCATGAAAGCTGCCACCTGGAAGGGGGAAAGCATCCCCGGTGGGGGCTCGCTCCTGATGGGTCTGGGGTTGCCGCTGGAGGCTGATGCTCTTCCAGTGGTTCATGCGGCTCTCAGACACTGGTGGGGCTGAAGCAGCCGTGGGTGTTGCTGGTGGAAGCTGTTGGGTCTTGCCTTCTGGTGCAGCCCGTCTTTTTGGGTTGCCTCGCCTTCCCTCCTGGCCACTGCTGCACATGGCAGCTCTGGGAGACCCTCCCCCCTATGCTGGGAGAAGGGGGTTTGCCCCCCGGCGGGTGGTCAGGGATCAGGGCTGGCTTTTACTCACTGGTGGTGGATGCAGTGGGGGGGGAGGTGAACCCCAGGTGGGTGAGTGCGAGGCAAGCTGGCTGGAAACGGGAACAGCATCTTCCTGGGCTGGAATCCTTTGGCTTTGCGTTAGAGAAGGATGTGCTGTGGGTGATCGACAGCTGAAAATAAGGTGCTTGGGGGGGGAAACAGAGGTCCTGGCCGGTGGGACAAACAGGCATTAGTCCTCCTTCTTGGCGTTGGTGGCCTGCGTGCGCTTTTTCAGGCGTGCCAGGTCAATGTACAGGTTGCGCTTGAGGATGGCGCTGGCACAGATGAGGGCTCCTTGCAGGGCTCCCACGAAGCCGCCCAGGCACAAATCCTGCCCTGGAGAAGACAGCAGGAGGCAGTGATGGCAGTGGCCGTGGTCTCCCGTGAGCAGCTGATGCTCTCCATCCCCAAGTGACCATCAGTGCTGTTTTGGGCATCCTCATCCCCAGCCACCATCCACCTTCCAGCTGCCCCCACGCCACCCCTGGGGCTTGGTTTGAACCCACAGACCCCTCCCTATTTGACACCTTCCTTCTCCCCAGCAGGGAAAAGGCCTCACCCTGCTCTAAATACCCGGCTAAATAATCAGCGTTGGCTGGGGAGACAGCGGCCGGCGGCTGGAGGAGGCACAGCCCTTTCCTCCTCCCGCTGGAACCGTGCAAGTCCACTTTGACGTGCTCCAGTGGCCCTTGCGTCACCCCATGGCACAGCAGCGGTTTGTCCCCTTATTTCATTGCAGGACTGAAGGTTTCCTCCCCCCATATCCTGCTGCCCCAGTGGTGGCCTGGTGTGAGGACGTGGTGTCTGGCTGGTGGCCGTGGTACCTGTCAGGTAGAGGTTGGGGACGGCCGTCTGTGCCCTGATGGCGGCGATGGCCTCAGCCTGCAGGCGGGCGATGCTGTGTTCAGAGCCGTAGAATTCCCCCTTGGGGCTGGCGATGTAGTGCTGGTTGGTGAGGGGCGTCCCACCGGCGATGTACTCGATCTGCAGGGGACAACGCGGTCTGGAGGGGCTCAGCATGATGGTGCGGGGCATCTCGTGCTCCAGAAAGCTTTTTGTGGGGTAGGGGCTGGGAGGGGTTTCCTTGCAGCCCCTTGCGTGGTGGTTCTGGCCAGGTTTGGCCCCAGGGTGGTCTAGGGGAGGTGGTGGTGGTCAGGAGGCAGCGGTGATGGGCTGGCGCCATGCTGCCCAGCTGGACCTGATGTCCAGACCCAGCTCCGACAACTGCAGGATGGGGCTGGGTGGAGACAACCCCAGAGAGGAGCTGGAGGAACCGTGAACCCCGGGACTCCTCACCCTGTCCTCGACACGAGGGTAGAGCTTGAAGACAGTCTGCATGATGGCATCCACAAAGGTCTTCTTCAAATCCTCGTAATCATCGCCCCGCTTATTGACCTGCTTGTCCTTCCACTCCTCGAACCACTCGTATTTGGCGAAGGTCACGATGGCCAGCGTGGATTTACCTGCAGCAGGACAAGGCTGGGGCCGCTGTCCCTCTGCCAGCCCTTATGCCACCGCGTCGCTGCCACAAACCCAGCCCTCCCCAGGCAAACACCTGGCACACCCCCAGGTCCTTGTGATCGATATCCTTCGGCCCATCAGCCTGGCGACCACTTTCCACGAGCAACCCGCCCAGCAGCTTTAGCCGTAGCTGTTTTAGGAGAAACCCCTCGCTCGCAGTCACCGAACGAACCGAACCCCAGCAAGAAGAGCTTTGGAGCCACTCGTGTTTGCGGCTGGGCTCCAGCCTTTACCTGGGTGCCTCATCTCCCAGGTGGGGTCCTTGGCTGATGGGCAGGTGACAAACAGGAGAGGGATGTTCTTGGCAGCTTCTTCTCTGGAAGAAGCCAAGTAGCGATTCATTCTGTGGAGAGATGCGAGGGTCCGAGGTGGGTTTCAGTGCAAACTTGCCCCCGAATGCTCCTTAGGGCCAAATCCCCACGCAGCCCGGATCTGCCAAGAGCACTTTTCGAGTCACCACCCAGGAATTTCATGTCCTTACGCTTAATAAAGCGTGTCTAAGGCGAAGCCAAACCTACATTTCATCCAGGTCGTTTCCTGGGTACATGTAGTAGTTGGTGGGCTCCAGCCCCAGCTCATCCCTCGAGCCGTTAAGACCCACGAAGACGGTGAAGCCCCCTTCGCCGTGTGTCACCATACGAAGCTGGGACTGGATCTCTGCGATGTGGAGGGAAGAAGGGTAAAATCAGTATTTTCTGGCATCCTCAGCTACAGAGAAGCGGTTCCTCCTAGGAGCAGCCTCACTTCTATCTGCGTTGCTCCCATGTTGACTTATAAAACCGATTGATCTGGAAAGACCTTGTGTGTGCTCAAGGGGTGGGACGGCAGCTCTAAGGCAGGCAGGGAACGCTTCAGTGCTTGGGCTTGAGCTTTTCCTGGGTTTAGTGACTTTCCTGGATTTAAATCTCTACTCTGCAGACATTGAAGTCAGACCAGGACCATGTTGTTGCCTGGAAAGCTCCCTCCCACCCGTGCCCCCCTGCCTCCCACCCGTGCCCCCCTCCCCCCCACCCGTGCCCCTTCCAAAGCAGCAGGAAGATTTTGTGGCAGCGCTAAACCCAACTTTAAGCGGCCATTTCACCAACTTTGACAGGTTTTGGGGCACTACACTGTGGGTTTTAGGGAAACCAAGCAGCAAGCCCAGGCTTTCCTAACTCTGGCCAGTTTTGGTAAATTAATTTAGGCTTGATTAAAAGCCCTGCAAGGAAACGTATGGCCAAGGATGGCATTTCGAATGCTGTGACATAAAAACGCTAAGAAATAATTATAAAGCTGCTTTCGGAGGTGGCTCGGAGGGGGATTAAGGCTGTAACCCCAATGAAACCCAGCACTGTGGTTTTACCAGGCAAAGCCTGCGCCTCTGCTGGCAGGAGCCGTTCGTAGGTGTTGAAGATCCCGGCATCCGAGATGATAACGGGAGCGAAGATGTTCACCAGATCTTGGCCCTTCTTGACGCTGACGCCTGGATGGGAAGGGCGAGGAGGGGAGGGATGGCTCTGGTTGAACGCAGCGCCACGGCAGGGAGCAGCCACGTGTGCCGCGTCCCGTGCCGGCACTCACCGCAAGCTTTGCCCTGGGAGTCCAGCAGGATCCTCTGCACCGGCGCCTTTCCCAGCACGTTGCCTCCAGCTTTCCGGATAACGGCAATGGTGTGGAAGGCGATTTCCCCGGCCCCCCCTTTGGGGTACCACGCGCCATTGAGGAAGTGGTTCACCAGGATGCTGTGCATGGAGAAGCTGGCCTTGGAGGGGAGCACACCTGCAAAAAGGGGCAGCGCGAGACAAGTTTGTGCCAAATCGTGGTTTTGTGGCTTATCCTAATGTTTCTTAGGATGAGGAACGCCCCATCCTCGGCTGGATGTGATGGACGTGAGGAAGGACGGATCTGGGTGAGAAACGATGGTTCATGGGTACCTGGAGGAGCAAGGGGGGTGGGTGGCCTCGTGGCTCCTTTGCAACTCAGGCTGCACCCACCGAACTGGCTGAGTCACTGAGGGCCATGGGCAAACCCCCGGGGAAGGTGGGAGGAGGGGAAGGGGAAGGGTGAAAGGGTTGTGGCGAGGCCAGGGCGGTGGGTGTCAGCATGAGGTTAAGAGTGGGTGGATGTTCCCTTGCATAAGAGGAGTGACGCAGCCACGCCGTGAAACCAAAGGATGCAGAGGGAAAGAGATGAAGGTGAGCAACGGGAACGTGGGGACAACCAGCTGCTGGCTTGGGGACAAGGATGGTGGCAGAGCATCCATGCACTCAGCACCCCTCACCCACACACGGCAACAGCCATCACCCTTACAAAAGCAAAGAAAAAAGGGGTTTCTTGCATATTTCTTTTTTCTAAAGGGTTTAAATTCACCCCCATGGCGCCCTGGAGCCTCCTGGCCACCTACCGTAGGTGGGGAAGATGTAGCTGAAGACAGCCCTGAGCTCACGGTTGGCGGTGAGACCATCCACCACGTCCCTCACGCTGCGGGACGCCAGCTGGCAGAAGGGGCTGAGCCACGGCAGCAGCCCCGAGCGGCACAGCAGCGCGGCCAGCATCCATGGAACCATCTTCAAGACACCCAGCAGCGCAGTGCCTCGGCTGGCGCTCTGCAGGAGAGGAGGCTGGTGCTGAGCATCCGCCGCTGGGGGGGCTGCGGGCAGCCCCAGGGTGGGCTCCAGAGATGCTCAGAAGCAGCTTTTCCCCTTAAATCCACTGCTGGGCTGGTGGGGAGGCAGCAGCATCTCTGAAGCGCTGCAGCCCAGGGAGCAGCAGGCGCAGACAGTGCTCGCTCCCCCAAAAAGCTCCCCTGCGGTCGAGGTATCGGAGCATAATTAGTGTTAATTCAGCACTATTTTGATAATGATTGCAATCACCCTACTGGCTGGGAGGTCCCAGAGCATCATCCCACAGCACCCAGGGGGGTTGTCGGGGCTCATGGGGGTCCCAGCACATCCCGTGGGGCCACAAGCATCCTTGGGGAGCAGGGTTAAAGCTCCAGGTGTGATGCTGGGGGGTTGAGGCAGAAAAAGGAGATTTGTTTAATGTGTTTCCCAGAACTTTGGGGGCCGAGTGGGGGTGGGTTGTGCAACGCTGTTATTCTCTGCAATTGCCCAATATCTGGGTGTTGCCGGGGGGGGGCGGGAGCGGAATTTTCCTTCTTTGCATGACCCCGAAGAGAGGGACCAGGGCCAAAAAAATCTCCCCATCCCACCCCCATAGCGAAGCCAAAACCCCCTCTACCTTCACCAGCCGCTGGAACTCATCGATAGCGGCCGCCTCCCCAGGAAACTGCTCCTTCAAGCCTTTGAAATATTCCTCCTTCCCTGCGTAGATGCGGTATGTCCTGCCACCGCTGGGCTCCCCCAGAACCACGGCGTCGTAGACGGCTGGCAGCGGAGCCCACTCCAGCTGCCCCTCCGTCAGCTGCTCCACCAGGAAGCGGACGGTGGAGCCCTCCTCCATCTGCCCCACGTAGTGGATACCTAGAAGACATATTTTTGGTTTGTTTGGGGGGTTTTTTTTCCATTTTTTTCTACCTCATCACACTCCTGGGAGGCACAGGACTCTCTTTTATTCCTCCAGCCCCACCCCAGTGGCTCTGTACGAAAGGGAGAGGGAAAAGCTGGGAAACACCCGCTCCAGGTCAAAGGGAAAACTGAGCACCCACTGTCATGTTTTTAAGCAGCTTTTATAAATTCTGTTACATGCTGATAATTTTCCTTTCTAAATTGTTGTAAATAATTAATCCTGTGTGGTTCGAGGGCTGGATGGGGCTGGACTTTGTCTTGCTGGAAGGCGTTTGCCAGGTGGGATGTGCCCTGAGGTGATGGCTCCGCACGGGGAATTCTGTGGGGGAATTCTGCGGGGGCTGAGCTGGGCGTGGGGAAGGGTCCCAGGTGCCGGTTACAGCCGGGGGGGGGGGGGTGACCAGCTGCACCCCACCCTCCAGCGGGAGGGTTTTGGGATGAGGGAGGGCGCGCGCTCCCGCATCGCTCGTGTGGATAAAAGCACTTGTGTAACCCAGGGTGGGTGCTGGGGGCACCCAGCCTGGGTCCCCATGAGTGTCCCTCACCCACCCTGCAGCTGAGCCACCCCACCCCCACCTTGAGCCAGGGGTGAATGTGGGACCCCAAATGCCGCAGGGAACGTACCGGTGTCAAACTCGAAGCCCTTCTCGCTGAAGGTGTGGCAGCAGCCCCCCAGCTTGCCGTGCTGCTCCAGCACCAGCACCCGCTTGCCCACTTTCGCCAGCAGCGCGGCAGCTGCCAGGCCCCCGATGCCACTGCCCACCACGATGGCATCGAGCCCCTCGGGGACTTTATCTGCTGAGAAAACTGGGGGGGCGGGGGGGGGGGGAGGGGTGCAGCATCCTCAGCGGTGGGATGTGGCACCCCCCTGCAGGTGTGTGTGGTACCCGGCCGGTGACCCCCAAAACTTCGCCGGGGGGATGTTGTGCTAGAGGGGTGATGCCACCTCACTGGGTGATGCCACGCTGGGGGTACATGTCACTTTGGGGGGGTCATGCTGCCCCAGTGGGTGATGCTGGCAGGGGGGGCGTGATGGCACCCTGAGGGGCAATGCTGGCTGGGGGAGGCAGTGATAGCACCCTGGGGGGCAACACCAGCCTGGGGAGTGATGCTGGCCGGGTGGGCAGCGATGGCACCCTGAGGAGTGATGAAACCCTGGGGGATGATGCCGGCTCGGGGGTGGTGAGAGCACCCTGGGAGGCGATACCAGCCGGGGGAGTGGCGGCACCCTGTGGGGGTCATGTCACCCCGGGACTAATGCTATATGAGGGCAAGGGGGGGTGACAGCACCCCAGGGGGCAATGCCATCCTGGGGGGGGTGATGTCACCCCGGGGGGTGATGCTGGCCGGGGGCGATGCCGGCCGGGGGGGTGCGGGCACCCGGGGGGCTTGAGGGCATCCAAGGGGCGATGCCAGCCAGGGGGGTGAGGGCACCCCGGGGGGGCTTGAGGGCACCCGGGGGGCGGGGCTGCCGGGGGGGTGAGGGCACCTGAGGGCGATGCCGGTCCCCGGTCCCGCGGGGGCGCGCACAGCCCCGTACCTGGCTTGAGCACGGTCCTGCGCGCAGCCTTGTCGGTGACGAGCGGGGCGGGGGGGCGGCGGGTGTCGGCGGCGAAGGGGCTGGGGCCGCTGCCCGCGCCCCACAGGAACAGCCCGAGCAGCAGCAGCAGCAGGAGAGCGAGGAAGAGCAGCGCGTACGGCCACATGCTGCCCGCGTCTGGCGCCGCGGCCCGCGGCCGCCCCGCCCCCCGGGCAGCCCCGCCCCCGGACAGCCCCGCCCCCCGGGCAGCCCCGCCCCCCGGACAGCCCCGCCCCCCGGACAGCCCCCCGGCAGCCCCGCCCCCCCGGGCAGCCCCGCCCCCCCGGGCAGCTCCGCCCCCCCGGGCAGCCCCGCCTCCCGGGCAGCTCCGCCCCCTCGAACAGCCCCGCCCTGGGCCCGCCTCTCCGGCCCGGCCCCGGCCCCGCACCCCCCCCTCCGGCAGCGGGGGGCACCGGGCACTGGGCGGCGGTATCGGGCACTTGGGGTTAGCAACGGGGGCTGGTCCCGTGAGCTGGGAGCCGGCATTGGGAGGTGACACTGGGAGCTGGTACCGGGTAACAGGCACTGGGAGCCGGCACTGGGAGGCGGTATCGGGCACTAGGGGCTGGCACTGGACACCGGGAGCTGGGCCCATGAACTGGGAGCCGGTACTGGGAGATGACACTGAGAGCTGGGAGCTGGTACCGAATACTGGGAGCCGGTAATGGGCACTGGGAGCTGGCACTGGGAGGCAGTACTGGGAGATGACACTGGGAGCTGGTACTGGGCACCAGGCACTGGGAGGCGGTATCGGGGACTGGGTGCTAGCACGGGGGACTGGGGGCTGCCACTGGGAGCTGGTCCCATGCACTGGGAGCTGCCACTGGGAGGTGACGCTGGGAGCTGGCACTGGGAGCTGGTATCAGCCACTGGGAGGTGACACTGGGAGCACCAGGAGTTGATGGTGGGCACTGGGAGCTGTTACTGAGCACTGGGAGCCAGCAGCTTTCCTTGGGCCCCAGCACCGAGGGCTGGTAGCGGTCCCCGGCCCCGCACCGGACCCCCGGCCCCGGCGGGCGCGTTACCCCCGGCCTGACCCTCCCACACCGCCGTCGGCCCCGCGCGGTGCATGCCGGGTGCTGCCGGCCGTGCCGCGGCGCACTCGCGCTCCCGGCATGCAGCGCGGCCGCGCCTGCGCACTGCGCGACGGCGGGGCGGGGCGCGGGGTAGGCCTCGCCGCTTCCGGTAGGCGCGGAGTCAGGGGGCGGTGAGGGCCGGGGGGCGTCAGCGCACAGGGCTGGCCGCGGGTGGAGCCAGCCGGTGCTTGCGGGCAGCCGGGTCCCAGGAGAGGCCTCGGGCCTGCGGGGGGCCGGGGGACCCGTGAGCCCCGGGGGGGCCGCCCGGCCCCGCCGCCTGAGGCTCCGCTGCGGCTCCCGTCGAGCGGGCAGGCCGCCTTCTTCCCCGCAGGGCATGAGCGGCGGCGGCGGCTCGGCGCGGCCTGAGGAGCGGCGGCGTTTCCCCCCGCCCGGCAAGTCCCTCCCCGTGCGTGTCAGGCCTGAGTCCGGCCCTCGCGGTGCCTGGGCGGGGGGGCCGCCGGGACCCGGCCTGGGCAGCGCCCCCGGTGTCAGACGGCGCCTCCCCGCCGTCAGCGCGGCGGTTTCCATTTGTGCCCATAAAGATCTTTCCGCTACCTGAGCTGGTCACGCAATAAAAACGAGCCCAGAGGGGCCTGCGTGCCCACCCTGCCCCGGTGCGGGAGCGGGGCCCTGAGGGAGGAGCCCGGGGTCTGGGGGAGCGGTTGGGGTTGTGGGTCTGTGCTGGTGGCTGACGGCTGCATCTCTTTTACCCACTTAGATCTCGGCTTTGAGAGAAAATGGTCTGCTGCAGGCCCTGGTGCAGGGCGCGGGGCAGCCCGCAGGCACCGGTAAGCATCTCCTGCGCTCCTGCTGTATCGATCCCGCCACCTCCTGGCGGGTGCATCGCCCGGGGAGCTTGACAAGAGCCCAAGGGAAGCAGCGCGGGTCTCACAGGCAAAGCCTTTGCTTCACTTTGTCCCAAACCTGCCGAGGAGAAACCTGGCAGCGTCCTCAGAGAAGGGTTGATCCTGCCCCAAGATGTCCTGAGCAGTGCTGGGGGAAGGGAGCGAGCCCCCCGCCCCGGGTCTCCCAGCCAGCTCTAATCTCCGGCGTGCCTTTCCTCCGGCAGAGATCAGCGAGGAGCTGCGGCGAGCGCGGCAGGAATGGGAGGCTGTGGAAGAGAGCCAGTCAGGTACGGCTGGTGCTGGGGATAAGGGGGTTGTTGCAAAGGTGGATGGAAAAGGTCTGTGCAGGGGAAGGGACCTGAGTCCCAGAGAGCAAGAGTGGGTGGGTGTGCAGCTGGGGGGTGTTATTTGGGGTGGGAGAGAGCTGAGGAAAGGGCCAAGCGTCTGGAAGGAGAGGGAGGGGGCAGGAGACTTGCTGTCTTCCCCCAGTTCCCCACATCTTCTCCCTCCTACCGTGCCAAAAGTTGGGAACAAGTTCCCCCCACCGGAGCGCCGCTCTGGCATGAAGCAAGAGCTTGTTCTGGTGCCGGAAAGCTGGAGCAGAGGGGCAGGGCTCGCGCTGGGGGGGCTAACCCTGTTCTCTGCCTCCCTGCAGGGCTGGGAGGAACGTTGGCCAGTGCCGCACCCCTGATCTCCTTCAACGAAGCGCTGCAGTACTTCCAGACAGCTGACCTCTCCGAGTGCAGGGTACGGGCAGGGCCCCGCGCTCTCGCCCTCTCTCGGGGGTAGTTTTAGTAAGTAGGAGAGGAGCGTGGCGGGGAACTTCCCCTCTTTCCATTCTGCCTTTCCTCAGCTTGGCGCTTTGCATGGTCGCGTCCCTCCCTGCTCACCTGCTGGTTTTTCTCCTGCTCAATTCCCCAGGGGACCGGTCCTCATCATTGTGTGTTTTCTCCTCCACAGAAGAAGGTCCGGGTGACGGCACGCAGGCAAGGCCTGGCTGCTCTGGTTCGCTTCCTCTTCGGCCCTCCCCGACTCCAGCCGCAGCTGCAGGGAGAGCGGGAGCTGGCTCTGGCCATGGCACAGTGTGAGTGTCCCTCCTGCCCCAGCACGGGCCACTGGCCCAACCGGCATCGCCTTTATCATGAGAGCTTCATGGGAAGGAACTCGAGGGGGGCTCAGGGGTGTAGGGGCTCTCTGCCCACTGATCCCACGGCAACTGCTTGTCCCAAAGGACGCGTTCTCCATCTCCTCTGCTCCCCTGCTGCGGGCATACTCGCTTCTGGGGAAACGATGGAGCTCCTGACCCCTTTCCATCGTGACACAGTAGCAGCCGTTCCATGCGTACACCTTGGCACAGCACCAGGCAGGTGCTCCATGGCTCTGCAGCCCTTCTCGCTCCTCGTTGCCTGACCAAAGCGAACGAGATGTGAATCCTTGCGGTACCTTGGCATGGTCCACATTGTTCCTGTCTGTCCTGTGGTGGATCTCACATGCTGAGCACGTGGAAACTCCTTGCCTGTGGCTTACTGTTGGTCGTGGTTCCCTGGGCAGCACTGCTTCGGCTGGCAAAACTTACCACAATGCCGAAATTACTCCTTACCCCTGTGCTCATACAATACATGGTCGTATTATTGATGTTTTTGCACCTCTAATATATTTTCCTCTCCTTCCCTTCTGCCCTGGAGCCGGATAAACACATCAGGGATGTTCTCCTTGTCACTGTAAGCTGTTCTCAGCTGCAGGTTTTAGTTTCTAGCCAGGCTCTGGCTTTACCCTGCAGCTGGTGGTGGTTTCTTTCCCCACCACATCTCTGTGCCGCTGCTGGAGGGCAGCAGGGCAGGGATGTTGAGGGGTGTTTTCTCTCTGCCAGGTGGTTTGGATGATAACGAGAGAGTGCACATGAGGATCCTGCAGACCATTTACAAGAAGCTAACCCGCTCCAGGCTGGGCTGCCCGCGCTATGGGGCACACTGGGAAGAGCTCGGCTTTCAAGGTAGGGCAGAGGGAGAGACCCCTGGAGCAAACCTTTGCCAGGAGAGATTGTGCTGGTACCGTTCATTCCTCTGGAGGTGGGAGCCAGAGGCAGCGTAAGGGGTTTGGTTCTTATTCTCCCTTCATGCAGCCACTGTCCCTGCTGCCGTTTCATAGAATTCTTGAGGCTGGAAAAAGACCTTTAAGACCATTGAGTCCACCTGTTAACCCAGTACTACCAAAGGCACCACTAAACCATGTCCCCAAGTGCCACGTCTACACAGCTTTTAAATCCCTCCAGGACTGGTGACTCCACCACCTCCCTGGGCAGCCTCTTCCAGTGCTTGACAACCCTTTTGGTGAAGAAATTTTTTCTAGTCTCCAACCTAAATCTCCCCTGGTGCAACTTGAGGCCATTTCCTCTCATCATATTCCAGTTCCCTCAGTCACTCCTCATAAAAATCATAGTTATTTAAGTTGGAAAGGACCTAAGACTTGTTCCCTAGACCCTTTGCCAGCTTCGCTGCCCTTCTTTGGCCACACTCCAGCACCTCAGTGTGGTTTTGTTGGGGTTTTTTTGTAATGAGGGGCCCAAAACTGAACACAGCATTCAAGGCACAGCCTCAGATCAACACTGCTGCCCAGCTTGGTGTCACCTTGCAAGTGCACAGAGGGTGTGATCGATCCCCCTCACCCGGATCTCAATCCCCTCACCTGGATTGTCGATAAAAGACATTAAACAGAACTGGCCCCAGGGCTGACCCTGCTTTCGTAGCAGATCTGTTGCTGCCCAGCCAGCTGTCACAACCAGTACAACATCTGGACTGACTGGCCAGATAACACCAAGACCGGCTGCCAGGGTTGCCTGTGTCCAGCTGGCAGGGGCTTAAGTAGCTGGCATAACCACTTTGCCTGGGTCATTGATGCTTTTCATTAGCAGGCGATCTCTGCGGCTAATGAGCCATCTCTGGAGGACTGGTTTATTAGTGCGGCGCAGGTCAGGGCTCTGTCACTAAGGTTGTGGCACAGGTTGCTTTCAGCCTCACCTGTGTAAGAAAAACAACGTGATTAAAGCTGTCACGTGCAGCCTCGCAGGAGTTTTCGGGTTGGTTGACTTGGGAGTTAAATAGGGCAGGTTTTAATGAAGCCTAAAACCCTCAACAGGAGGGGGACAGCTCCTGCTCCTCTGTCCTGTCGCGTATACAACCGATCTTAAGTGTTACTTTACCAGCCAAACACCCTGGGGTGGGTAGAGCTTAAAGCTACTAATTCCCAGAGAAGGTATGGGAACGGGTGCGTGGGCGGGAGGGCAAGGACGTGTTACTGCCCACATGAAAGTGGCAACAGCACCTGTTCTGCTCTGGTTAGGGAAATTCCTGGAAAGCCTTCCCTCGGGATATGATTCCTGAAGGGAATCACTGGGGTTCCATTGCTTTTGGAACACAGTGCCAGGGTATAAACAGCCTGTGGAAGCGTGGAGGTGAGCAGCAGGTGACTGGGCTGTCCTGCCCTTCCAGGTGCAGATCCTGGGACCGACCTGCGAGGGACAGGGATGCTGGGCTTGATGCAGATGCTGTACTTCGTCATGGACTCTCAGACGCTGCCTCTGGCCCGAGAGATTTTCAAGCTATCTCAGCACGAAACCCAGGCACGTCCTTCTGCCTTCTACGCTTGCTCCCTGCTGTGGTATTTACCTGTTAATTTCTAATGCTCAGGGAAAGGGAAGCACAAAACCCTCGCCTTCAGAGTAAGGGCTTGGTGGGGATTTTTGCTGCTTAATCCCCCTCGTGCTGGTAAGTGGAGGAAGGTGGTCCCCAAAGAGCTGAGGAGGTCCCAGCAGAGGCTCGAGCCAAGCTCCAGGTGTTGGCTTTATGCTGGGAATGAGATTTAGCATCCTGGTGGAGGTCAGAGATTTGCTCCTGGCATCCTGACTTGGAGCTGAACTTGTGCAGGTTAAAAGGGCCGGAGAAGTGGGCAGAGAGCAGTGTGGCGTGGAAATGGGAGTGAGTGGAGCCTGCCTCCTTAAACTTGGCATTTTAGTCTCGGATGTGGTTGAGTTTAAGCATGGATATGAGCTTGGCTTGACCCACAGCATCCATTCAAACCCGTGTCTGTAGTATTAATATCCTGCTACATGGATCTGTTGCCTGCAGCCGCAGTCCCACAGGTTTGGGGGCACATGGGTGCGGTATAAAAGGGCTGGGGGTGTTGCCTGGGCACCTCCATGTGCCAGAAGGGCTTTTACCAGTTGAGCTCCAATAACATTGGTTCTCTTGCAGAATTTCCCCTTCTGCATCATGTCTGTGAACATTACCCGCATCATCATCCAGGCCCTGAGGGAGGAACGTCTCTCCAGGTGAGGTCCGGAGCTCTGCAGCCGGGCTGGGTGGTGGGGCTGGGGTCTCAAACAGCACCCGCTGCTGGTTCCCATTGAGTGGGGTCCCTCCCTGGCAGCTCCCCCAGCTGCCGGGGCAGCGACAGCGTCAGCTCAGCCCCTCTCCGCCTGTTCCAGGGAGTGCAACCGCAGGCAGCAAGTCATCGCCGTGCTGAACGACATGTACACGGCGGCCTTTCTGCAGCTCTACCACGTCTGGAAGTGGCAGCACAAGACTGTTGCTGACTCTGGCTTTCTCCTAAAGGGTTTGTTCCCCTCCTTTCCCAGCTGAGGCAAATAACCCAGGGCCCAGAGGACAAACCCAGTGTGTTCACGGCACGTTAGTGTCCTGCCAAGCCCAACCCCAGGGGTGTTGCACACAGAAAGCTCCAACCATTCATCGTTTAATCCTCACACTGAGATTTTCAACAATCCTTAACTATCAGAGTGCCTGCGGGGTGTTTCCCCTCCATTTGGCCTCTCAAATCTTAAAGCTGAGCGCCCATGGAAGCACCCACCGTGTTCAGAGGGCTGTTGTGTCATGGTGGCTTGAGGTGGGTGACAAGTGGGGACATGTCTTGCTCCCCAGGCTCACTCGTGTCGCATGCTGCGGTTGCGTAAGCCCTGTTTGTAGCACAGGGAGCGAGCGGAGTCGCGACTGTTCTTTTCACAGGGCGCACTAAATTAAGCAGCGGGGTTATTTACTCCAGAGGAGACTGATGTCAGCAGAGCCGCTCGGATGCGCTGTGCTAATGGCTCCTTCTTAAAACAGGGTCCAGCTGTCACTGTTGGGTTCATGCTTCCCCCCACTCTCCCCGGGCTTTCCGTCCCGGGGGGGAGCTCGGGGAGCTCGGGTGGATGCCGAGCTCAGCTGGGGGTTTGGTGAGGAGCTTTTTGTGCTCCCTCATCCTGAGCAAAACATAGTTGTGCCCTTCCCCCGGGGGCATACATTGGGGAAACCAGAAATGATACACGGGTCAAAACCTTACCCCGGGAGCGTGCTGCGTCCCTGACACCGTCCAGGCTTTGTCCTCATGCTTTTTTCCTCTGACCTCCCCAGAGCTGGAATTATCCACCAAAAAGAAACCGAAGCAGCTCCTAAAGTCCCTGGAGGCCTACGTGAACAAAAGCCCCGCAGCAGATGGCCTTCAGGAACTGTCCCCTGCTTCTACCTCTGGCAATGGCAGCCGGGCTGGCGAGGAGATTAACTTCACAGGCGTTTGCGACCTGCAGGTTGAGCTGGAAGGAGAAGCCAGGCTGATCTGAAACGGAGGGAGATGCTGCAGGGAACCCCGCTCACGGCTCAGCTCTTGGAGGGTGCCCGGCTGCTGTCACCTCTGGTCAGGGGGCTCAGGAAGGGCCACGTAGGTCGAGAGTGATGAGAGGTGGCCGCTGCCCTGAGGAGCATGGTGAGAGCAGGGTCTGGGCCAAAGTGAGGGCAGTCAGGAGCCAGGACATCACGGAGAGTAGATTTTTGCCCTAAACCCCCAAAAAGGGTGGCCTGGTCCTTCCCCATCTCGCCCCTCAAGCATCCCAGCTGCAGTGTCAGCGTTGCTCAGTGCTGTGGGAGCGAACCGCAAGATTTGATCCTTTCCAGGCAGGAACCTCCCAAAGCAAAGGGGGAAAACGTGGCAGAACAGGTGGATTTTATGGGCCACCAGCCGGGGAGCTGGGATTGTCTGTCTCAAATCCATGCTCCTGTCTGTCTTTACCCCCAGCAGGGAAGTTAGTGATGCTCCAGGCAGAGCTGGAGCATGGTGACAGGGCTCCTGAATCAAATCACAGCTCTGACAGCACCTAGGAGGGTTTAAACCCCCCCACGTCAGGCCGTGGCATCTTAATTACACGTTGACAGTGGGATAGGAGCAGAGCACGGCCCCATTGCTGGGGCAGGGGGGCCAGTTTGTGCCCCAGGGCTTGGGGTGTCCCAGTGAACTTCCCCGAGGTGTTACTGTGTGCATCAGCACTTAAATAAGTTCTTAAAAGTAGGGGAGAAAGTGCTTTTCTTGGTGTAAAATAAGACTTTTGGACTTGGATTTGCTTCTGGTCTCTGCAGCTGGGTGAGGGGAGAGAGTTTCTGCTGGGGGGAGGCTGCTCCCGGGAGCAGGGAAGGGCAAAACAGGGTCAGTCGGGCACCCAGGAGCTGAATTCAGGGCTCAGCCGTGGGAAAACCACTCCGGAGGAGAGGAACCAGCGTCGGATTCTGTCCTGCCGCGAGGTGCTGCCGAGGCGGGGAAGAAGAAAATCCTTCTCAGCCTCCGCGTCTGCGAGGGCAGCTGCTTGGTGTCCAGAAAACCTTGTGAAGAGGAGACAGACAGGACTTTTGCCCGCAGGTTCCCGGAGGCTGCGGTGCGGTTTCCCAACATGCTCCCTCCCTTCCCAGCTCCCTGTGCCCCCCTTCCCCCTTCACAAAATCCACATCCCAGCCCCAGGTGAGGCTCAGGGACAGGCTGGGAGCAGTGACAGCTGCTCCGTGCCTCACGTCAGCAGGTGCTTAGAAACGCTCCGAAAGCATCAGCGGAGCATCAGCGTCGTGGCCCTCCAAAGGGTGGGGGAAAAGCCCCCAAGAAACAAATGTGGAGGTAAAGTGTGTTTAAGCATGAGAAGTGAGGAGCTGGCAGCGAGTGGTGTGTCACCCGTCACCCCCCGACAGCCTCCTGGTGCTGTTACCCCTCCGGGAAGGTGCTCGGAGGTGGGGCTGGGAAATGCTTCCAACTGGAAACAACAACAACAAAAAAAAAAAAAAAAAAAAAAAGGCAAAAAGAAGCCCGGTGCCACTTTTTTTCTGTCTTAATCCTGAATTCCTGCGTATATCGTTTGGAGGGGTGGGAGGAGGGTGGGATGGGGGCAGCTGGGCTGGGGTGAGTGGAAGAAAAACACCTTGGGGGTGGTTTTGGGGGGCTGAGGGGAGCGGGGGGGGGGGGGGGGGGGGGCGGAGTGTGGCCTTGGGCCCCCAGGGGTGAAGAGAGCTGCTGGCTCGTTCCCGCTGCCGGGTGCTGGGGCTGGAGGGGGCGCTGGGGCAGGGGTTTGGGTACCAGGGGAGGACACAGGTGCTGGGGGGTGGGTACCGGGGGGATGTGGGTGCCGGAGGGAGCTGCAGGTACCAGCGGGGATGTGGGTGCTGGGGAGCTGCGTGTGGGGGTGCAGTTACCAGGGGGGGATGTAGGTACCGGGGCGGGGACGGGGGATTGTGTGCGGGTGCTGGGGGGATGCGGGGGCTGGGGGGCAGCGGGAGCTGAGGAACGAGCCCGGCCCCGCCAGCGGCCGCGTGTCCCCCCGGTTCCGCCCCGGGGGCGGGGGCGGCGGCTCAGCTCCCCCCCGCGCCCGCTAAAAACCCCGCGGAGGCGGCGCTCGGCAGCGCAGAGCCCGGCGGCACCTGCGGCGGCACCCGACGGGGCGAGGTAGGGGCAGGCGGGGCGGGGGCGGGCAGGGGGCGGCAGAGGTACAGGCAGCACCGGGGGGGCGGGCAGGGCAGGCACAGGTAGGGCTGCAGGTACAAGCAGCACAGCACAGGGGTGCCGGCAGCGGTGGGAGCGGCAGGCAGGGCAGGCAGCGGTGGGAGCGGCAGGCAGGGCAGGCAGGGCAGGCAGCGGTGGGAGCGGCAGGCAGGGCAGGCAGCCCCGCAGGCAGCGGTGGGAGCGGCAGGCAGGGCAGGCAGCCCCGCAGGCAGCGGTGGGAGCGGCAGGCAGGGCAGGCAGCCCCGCAGGCAGGGGTGGGAGCAGCAGGCAGCCCCGCAGGCAGCCCCGCAGGCAGCGGTGGGAGCAGCAGGCAGGGCAGGCAGCGGTGGGAGCGGCAGGCAGGGCAGGCAGCCCCGCAGGCAGGGGTGGGAGCAGCAGGCAGCCCCGCAGGCAGCCCCGCAGGCAGGGGTGGGAGCAGCAGGCAGCCCCGCAGGCAGCCCCGCAGGCAGCGGTGGGAGCAGCAGGCAGGGCAGGCAGCCCCGCAGGCCGGGGTGGGAGCAGCAGGCAGGGCAGGCAGCCCCGCAGGCAGCGGTGGGAGCAGCAGGCAGCCCCGCAGGCAGCATGGCAAGTGATACCGGCATCCCCTGTCACCCCACCGCCTCATTCACGCGCACCCCGGGGCACCGCTGAGCACCACCAGCCGGACCCTGCAGCCGGTGGGACCATGGGGGGCCCCGAGGGCAGCTATTCGGTGCAGGCTACCGCCGCCATCGCCGCCACAATCACCTTCCTGGTGCTCTTCACCATCACGGGCAACGTGCTGGTGATCATGGCAGTGCTGAGCAGCCGCTTGCTGCGGGCGCCCCAGAACCTCTTCTTGGTGTCGCTGGCGGCCGCCGACATCTTGGTGGCCACCCTCATCATCCCCTTCTCCTTGGCCAACGAGCTCCTGGGCTACTGGTACTTCGAGAAGACGTGGTGCGAGATCTACCTGGCACTGGACGTGCTCTTCTGTACCTCGTCCATCGTCCATCTCTGCGCCATCAGCCTGGACCGTTACTGGTCAGTCAGCCGTGCCATCGAGTACAATGCCAAGCGCACGCCGCGACGCATCAAGTGCAGCATCCTCATCGTCTGGACCATCGCCGCCATCATCTCCCTCCCACCCTTGGTCTACAAGGGGGAGAAGAAGGCTGCAGCGGGGGGGGCGACCGCAGTGCAAGCTCAACGAGGAGGCCTGGTACGTCCTCTCCTCCAGCGTCGGCTCCTTCTTCGCCCCATGCCTCATCATGATCCTTGTCTACCTGCGCATCTACCTGATCGCCAAGCGCCGCCACCGCTCCCACCCCAGCAGCACCAAACCAGCAGGATCAGTGCCACCGAGCGTCACCCTCCCAGCCGGTGCAGACCCCCCGGGGACCTGCCCGCCGGCGGACAGGACCTCACTGCTGAGCCCTGAGGAGCCCCTGGCCTCCTCTAGCCCCGGGGCAGGGACATCCCCACAGCCCGGAGGACGCCCAAGGGACACCATGGCCACCGGGACAGGGCAGGTGGTGTTGGCACATCGGCCGCCGGCGTTGAACCCTTGGAGGAGGAAGACTCAGGTCAACCGGGAGAAACGTTTCACCTTTGTCTTGGCCGTGGTCATCGGCGTCTTCGTCCTCTGCTGGTTCCCCTTCTTCTTCCTCTACAGCCTGGGCGCGCTCTGCCCCCAGCACTGCAAGGTCCCCGACAGCGTCTTCCAGTTCTTCTTCTGGATCGGCTACTGCAACAGCTCCCTCAACCCCGTCATCTACACCGTCTTCAACCAGGACTTCCGCAAAGCTTTCCGCCGCCTGCTCTGCCGCTGCCGAGCCCCGACACCCTGGTGAGGGGCTCCGGCTGCCCCCTCCCTCCTCCTCCTCCTCCTGGTCGCACTGGCCGCCCAGAGCACCCCTTGGGGTGGGGGTGGGGTTGAAGCCCTCAAAGTGATGATGGGTCCCTGTCCCCAGCCAGCTGCTGGCGCCTGCCTGCTTGCCGCCTTCTCTGTCACCAGATTTCCCTGGGGTGGGGGCACAGGCCACTGCGCCACCACCCCTGTCCCCAAGCCCAGTGGCATCCCGGCAGGGCCCCCACCCCAAGGCGCTGCCGCAGCCTTTTAACAATAAAAGATATTTTGTAATAAGAAAAAAATGTCACTTTTTATCAAGGGGGGTGGGGGGGGCAGGGTGTTGTGTCACCCCACACACACGCATCCCAGGGGACCGTGGGGACAGGGGCCGTGGCCGGTGACGGCCAGCAGCGCGGCCGGGAGGAATGCGTGCTGGCGGAGCGGGAACACGATGTCTGGGAGGGGGCAGTTATTTATGGCAGCGCCCGGGAAGGAATAAATAATAATAATTAAAAAAAAAAAAATAGAGAAACCCCAAACAACCCCAAAGGATAAATCTCGGCAGCTGCCGGCCCTGAGGACGTTCAACCCAGCAGGGGATGGGGACATGGGGACAGAGCCTGGTGGCAGGGGACGCCCCAGGGGTGGGGATTCGCCGGTGTCTTGTATAGGGTTGTGCTGCCCAGCCAGGGTGAGGGTGACACGTGGCAGGGCCCATGGAGGGGGTTTGTGGGTTGTGACCCACACCAGTGGGTCCCGCACCGCTGTACCGTGACCCACACGGGTGTAACTGCAAGTCACGGTGGAGCACTGTGACCCACACTGGTGTGTTGTGGTTTGTGACAGCGTATCGCGACCCACATTGCTGTGTCGTGACTCACACTGCTGTGTTGTGACTCACGACGGCACATGGTGACCCCCACCAGTAGGTGGTGAACTCCACCAGTGCATGGTGACCCCCACTAGGGCATGGTGACCCACACCAGTATGTGGCGACCCCCACCAGTGCACATTGACCCATGCCACTATATCATGACACCCCCCCCAGTGCATGGTGACCCACACCAGTATGTGGTGACTCACACCAGTATATGGTGACCCCCACCAGTGCATGGTGACCCCCACCAGTCCATGGTGACCCCCACCAGTATATGGTGACCCCTACCAGTGCATAGTGACCCCCACCAGTACATGGTGACCCCCATCAGTATATGGTGACCCCCACCAGTCCATGGTGACCCCCACCAGTATATGGTGACCCCTACCAGTGCATAGCGACCCCCACCAGTACATGGTGACCTCTACCAGCGCATGGTGAGGTGACCCCCACCAGTGTGTGGTGACCCCTACCAGTGAATGATGACCCCCACCAGTGAATGATGACCCCCACCAGTGAATGATGACCCCCACCAGTGCACGGTGACCCACACCACTATATTGTGATCCCCCTCACTGCGTGATGACCCCCACCAGTGCATGGTGACCCCCACCAGTGCATGGTGACCCCCACCAGTGAATGATGACCCCCACCAGTGTATGGTGCCCCACCCCATGGCCAGGGGACATGGCTGGGGACAGCTGGGCAGTGACGGAGCCAGCCCCCCCCGCGGGCCATCCCCCCATCCCTGCGGATGAACCCTCAGGCAGCCCTTTCCCAGCCCAGCCCCCCCGGCCCCCCCCGGCCCCCTCGGCATGGGAGGATGCTCAGGGTGGGAGGGGTCGTGCGAACGGGCCGGGGCGCTGGGCCCCCGCCAGCCTGGCCCCGCTCCCGGCCCGGGGCGGGGGGGGCGGCGCTGGGGGGGTCCCATGGGGCCGGGCATGAGGCTGTGGGGCGCATGGGGCTGGGAGCATCCGCGGGGACTCATAGGGCTGATCGTGGCCCTGTGGGGGTCCGTGGGGCTGGCCCCGCAGGGATGGGGGGGCTGTGGGGGGACCATGGCCCCGCAGGGATGGGGGGGCTGTGGGGGGGCTGTGCGGGGCTCTGGGTGCGGGGATGCTCCGCTCCGAGCGCGGTCAGAACGAGCCGGGGTTGGGGGGACCCTGAAGCCCCCCCCGCAGCGCCCCCCCCGGCCTCGCCCCCTTCCCCGGGGCCGCCTGCCCTGTGCCTTTTTTTCCCCCTTTTTTCCTCATATTTTTTTTCTTCTTTTTTTCTTTTTTCTTGTCTTTATTCCACCCCTTTTTTCTCTTCTTTCCCCATTTTCCTTTTTTTCTGGTCTTTTCCCCCCCTTTTTTTCTCTTCTTTTCCCATTTTTCTTTTTCCCTTTTTTTCTGGTCTTTTCCCCCCTTTTTTTCTCTTCCCATTTTTCTTTTTTCCTTTTTTTCTGGTCTTTTTTCCCCCTGTTTTTCTCTTCTTTTCCCATTTTTCTTTTTTCCTTTTTTTCTGGTCTTTTTCCCCCCTTTTTCTCTTCTTTTCCCATTTTTCTTTTTTCCTTTTTTTCTGGTCTTTTTCCCCCTTTTTTTTCTCTTCTTTTCCCATTTTTCTTTTTTCCTTTTTTTCTGGTCTTTTTTCCCCCTGTTTTTCTCTTCCCATTTTTCTTTTTTCCTTTTTTTCTGGTCTTTCCCCCCCCTTTTTTTCTCTTCTTTTCCCATTTTTCTTTTTTCCTTTTTTGCTGGTCTTTTTCCCCCCCCTTTTTTTCTCTTCTTTTCCCATTTTTCTTTTTTCCTTTTTTTCTGGTCTTTCCCCCCCCCCCCCCCCTTTTTTTCTCTTCTTTTCCCATTTTTCTTTTTTCCTTTTTTTCTGGTCTTTTTCCCCCTTTTTTTCTCTTCCCATTTTTCTTTTTTCCTTTTTTTCTGGTCTTTTTCCCCCTTTTTTTCTCTTCCCATTTTTCTTTTTTCCTTTTTTTCGGGTCTTTTTTCCCCCTTTTTTTCCTCTTCCCATTTTTCTTTTTTCCTTTTTTTCTGGTCTTTTTCCCCCCCTTTTTTTCTCTTCTTTTCCCATTTTTCTTTTTTCCTTTTTTTCTGGTCTTTTTTCCCCCTTTTTTTCCTCTTCCCATTTTTCTTTTTTCCTTTTTTTCTGGTCTTTTGCCCCCCTTTTTTTCTCTTCTCTTCCCATTTTTCTTTTTTCCTTTTTTTCTGGTCTTTTTTCCCCCTTTTAACCCTTCTTTTCTCATTTTTCTTTTTTTCGCCGATTTTCTTTTTTTTTGGCCTTTTTTCTGCCTCCCCTCCCGCCCCGAGGCGCGGACGGCCCAGCAGCCCGCAGCTGCGCGGGGGCGGGCCAGCAGCTCCGGGGGGGGGAGGGGGGCAGCCGGGGGGGGCGGGGCCGCGGGGGGGTCAGGCAGATCCGGCCCGTTTGGACCCCGCGTCACGGCTCTTCCCAGGGGGGGTTGAGGTCCGGGGGGGGCCCTGGGGGACGGGGACTGAGGGGGGAGGGGCAGGCGTGGGGGCCGTCCCAGGGGGGAGCAGAGCTCCACGGGGGGGCCGGTCCCGGGGGGAGCAAAAGTCCCGGGGGGGGGCCGGGGGCAGCCGGGCCGTGCCCCCATCCCCCCCCGGCCGGGTTCCTCCGGGACCGACGCCCCCCCCCTCCGGGCCGGGGGCAGGTGAGAGCGGGTCCCTGCGCCCCTCCCCCCCCCCTTCCGCCCTATGGGGCCCGGGGGGTGTCCTCTGCCCGCAGCCCCCCCAGGACCGAAACCTTCCGCCCCGGCCCTTTCTGCCCATTTCTTTTTTTCCAGGACCCTCGAGCACCCCGGTTACCCCACGCCGGGGGCTGCCAGCACCATCCCCCCACCCGCGACAGCCCAGCCCGGAGGTATGTGACTCCCTGGGGGTGGGCATGGGGGGGGGGGGGACACCGAACCCCACACTGGGGGGTGGCCCTGTGCCCCCCACACCATGCGCACCCCCTGGTAAATCCAGCTGCGGTGTCATGCTGGGGGGGGGTCCCATGCGCCATGCTGGGGGGGTCCCCAGTGCTCCCAGCCCTCGCTGGGGTTCCCTCTGCTCCAGCCTCACTTCTCTGTGCCCCCCCAGCAACATTTTCAAACCAAATCGGTTTCCACCACACCCCCCTTTTTTTTGGGGGGGGAATAAAATTTCTTAAAACTACCCCACAGCGAAGGGAGGGGGCAGATGTGACTGAAAAGCCCCTGATACCTGGGGGGGGGGGGTCTCCCATACAAGCAGCCCCTCTCTCAGCACCGGGGGGCAATGCCAGGTGCCCCCGGTCTGCTGGGGGGGGGAGGGGTGGGAAGGCAGCTCGGGGGGGGAGGCTGTGCGGGGGTTGGGGTGCAGGTTGGCATCTCCTTGCCGGGGGGAGGGGGATGTGGGAGGGAAAAGTCAATTGTAGCGGCACCGGAGCTTGATTACGGAGAATAAATGATTCTCCCAAGAGGTTTTGGCGAGTTGGTTGCTGGGTTGGGTACCCCCACGCGTTGGGTTCCCCGCCCCCCCCCCCCCCCCGCTTTGTGCTGGCAGCCATCCATTTCCCTGCTGAGGAGGGGGTCCCTGCCCTGCGCCCCCCTCCTGGCACCCTGCGGGCCCTATCCTGTGTTGCCCCACGGTGCTGGGTGTGGTGGTGGAGGGGGCTGCCAGTTGCTGCAGGTGGGATGGGGACGGGGAGAGCCCAGACCCCTCATGTGCCCCCAGCTCCGTGGACCCCTTCCTGCCCAGGTCTCCCCAGCCAGCCCCCGCATCCCGGTGCCGGCCACGTCTCTGCGGGCTCATCCCTGCGCGGGACCCACTGCCCGAGCTCCCTGGGTGCTGAGCCCACCGGACCTGGGTCAATGTAGGTGACCCCTCGGTGGGGAGCGTCCCCTCAGGGGGACACACCAGCTGCAGCCCCTCCTTGACCCCAGATGGATTTGCTGTATCTCCCCCGGTAACGCGGCTTTGCCCGGCAGCACGTGCGTTTTGGGGAGCGCTGCCCACCGTTTGGGGTTTCCAGGGTTTGTGTCGTGTTCTCTCTCCCCCCCAGATGAAAGCCTCCGTCTGCGAATCGGGGCAGAAACTGGAAATTTTCATCCCTTTCCTGGGCAAGTGCCGCCCGCCCTTGAGGCGCTGCTGCCAGACCTGCACCCCGAGGAGCTGGGTGAGAGCGTGGCTCTGGGAGCTCCGTGCTTCCCGGAGCTGCCTGGGAGGAGTTTGGGACCTTGGGATGCTGGTGAAGGGCACCAGGCCCATCCCAAGGGTCTTGTGTGCCTGGGGAGGGCTGGGGGCTGGGGGGGGGCAGGCATAGCCGACCCCCCTGCATTTCCCAGAGCCATCTCAAGGGCAGACCCGCCGCTGCCTAGGGGGCTGACCCCACGTTCTCCTTCCAGGATGGATTCTACCACCGGCAGCTCTCCTCCCTCGGCTTCCGCGACACCATCCGGGTGACGGAGGAGGACACGCGGTGAGGATGGGACGAGCTGTGTGCTGGAGCACGCTGGGCAAACCACATTTTCCCCAGATTTCATACAAATCCCCATGGAAGTCCCTTCCCCTGCTGCGCAGGAGCGTGAGGATGCCTCTCCATCATCCTTACTCCCTAATTAGTCCAAAAAGGAGTTACGTTAATTATTTTGAAAGGCTGGAAGCCACATCTCCGGGTGCAGAGCAGAGGGGAGAGGGCTTGGTCTGTTCCTCCGGCTGCTGTCACCCTTGGGCTGGGAGAAGTCAGCCCCAGAGTCAAGGATTTGGGGTTGTTTCTTTTTTTAAACAAAACTTGGTATCTTGATGCTGTTGGGAAGAACTTGGCGGGGGGGAGGGGCTGGGGGTGTTTTTGTTCCCCTCTCTGGCGCCGGCACAAGGACAAGCTCACGCAGCCCATGGAGCGTGCCTGGATCCCAGCCCCTGGGGAGAGGCGGGGTGGCCTCTGCCCCAACCCCTCCTGCTCTTCTTCCTCCCCATGGGCCCTCACCCCGGACCTCCAGCTGCTGTCACCCAGCCTTTTCCTCCGGCTGACGTGGAAGCCAGGAGCCGTTTCTTTGCCAAACGCCTGACATTTTTTGTTCCGGAGGTGCTGGACTCCTTGGGTTCCTCTCCCCTTGCGGAACAGTCCCTGGTGGCTTAGCAATTTTTGCACTGTATTTTTCCAAATCGGGTCATTATACTCCATTCAGCTTGAAATATTTGAGCTCCAGCTTTCCAACTCGTTGAATAATTCATCCCCACTTGCAGCAACTCCGGAGTTGCGGGATGGCTAAAAGGAGCCCGGTGATGGGTGGTTGAGATCACAGCGGAAAGACGAAGGTCTAAAGCGCCCCTGTCCCTCTCCAGCCACCTGCAGCCCTTTCCCTGGGTTGTACCCGCTCTGTGATACCTCAGAGATCACTTGCATCCCTGCCAGGTGCTGCCCAGCTCTGGTTTGGGGTCAGATTTGGAAAAATCCCCGATCTGGGACCTCCGCAGCGTCCCCTGCGCATTTCTAGCCATTGCAGGTTTCCTCCCCACACAAGGGGCGATGCTGCAAGGGCTGGGGCAGCCCAGAGCATCCTTCTGTTGGTGCCTCCATTTTCCCAGCTGTAAAATGGGGAGAAAAATGTCAAATGTTTGCAAAGAGCTGGTTGGAGGGAGGCTGAGCACCCTGGAAAAGCCTCTAAGCTGCTGTCTGTCTCCCTGCCCAGGTACCGGGGCTGGCTGGTCCGAAGGGTCTGCGGTTTCCTGGCTGTCTGGGACTGGAAGGTTCTGGCTGACACCCCGGGAGACCTTCTGGAGAGGGTCTGCCACAGCCAGAGGTAGGTGGGAGTGGCTGGGGGGGCTCTCCACGGTTGTCTTCGTCCCTTGCAGGACCTGGGTCCTGCAGCATCATCCCCCAGACCCGTGGGGTCCCATTTGGCCGCTGGAGCAAGGGATGTGCTCATCTGCTCCCGGTGGAAAGAAATGTGCTGGTTCCTCTCTGCTGCTGTGGCCTTGCCACGAGCTCACCCCGAGGAAGGGGCTTTGTGGCTGCTCCCGGCCCCGAGCTCAGCACCCCCCCCAAAAGCAGCCCGTACCCCGGTTCGGTGGGGAACCGGCTCTGCCCCCTGGTCCTGGGGCTCTCTGGGTCTCGCCCCTTCCCGAGGACATGGCCTTGCCAGGCAGCTGTCACCTAACTCGTTACCACTAATTACACAGCAGGAGGCTGGCAGCCAGCACACTGTAATTACTGTAATACAGAAACGCTTGTTAACCCCTGGCTCTGCCTTGCGCTTCCCACCGCCTCGCCGTCCCCTCCGCAGGGTGCAGGATGTCGCTGCCGGCCGGTCCCGTGGCTCGAGAGGGGATGGTGCATCCCTCCAGCAGTGGAAGGAGAAAATACTCAAGATCCTGGTGGAAATCCAGGCCCCGCTCTCCCCCATCATGCTGAGGTCTGTGCTCCCTCTCCGGGGAGGGTTGTGGGTGCGGGTCCCCCCTCGCAGGCATCTCCCACCTCCTCTTGGAGGGCTCCCAGTCCCTGGCTGGGGCATTCCCAGTCTCTCTCCTCCGCTCCAGCTCTCTCACTCTGTGTGTTGAGCCCCTTTGGATGGCCTGTCGGCGGTGCCTTGGTGCCTCGTGCCCGTGAGCCATCCTTGCGGTGGGGGGGAGTGCGTGGACCCCTTGGGGGGGATGCACATGCAGAGAGCTCAGGGCAACACTGGCAGGGCAGGCAGCCCTTGGCTTCCCATGCAGCTCCCTGGGGATATTTCCCCCTATTCCTTCCAGGGAGCTGGAATCTGACACTGCAGTGGAGAAGGGAGGGAGGGGAAAAAAAAAACCCCAACCTAACGAAAAAAAAAAACCCAACCTGGGAGGATGGAAATCTAAGCAAAGCAAAAAAAGAGAACTTTTCCTTTCTCTTTCTCTCTCTCCTCTTTTCTTTTTTCCTCCCCTCATTGAGAAATTGGCAATTAGAGGTTGCATTGTAGCCTAATTGCTTGTCTGATTGAGCTGTAATAAAAGAACCCTCTGAGCAGTCTGAAGTATTTAAAGGAAAGAAATTACCCAGGGGATAAAAAGCCCTCGGATCCTTCCCGTAAACAGTGTGCGGGAGGACTGGGAGATGGAGGGGTAATTGACTTCAGCTTTTGTTGCTAGGGGAGAAGGGGGTGGTCTTGTCACATCCAGCCTTTAGTGTTTTAACTTAATTTATAATAGAGCTGTTTATTTGCTTTATGGGAGCTGAGAAGCGAGATTTGGCGTTGAGCTGTCTCACGCAGCCCCCTTTGCTGTCTGGGTGGGGAAACTGAGGCAGGGAAGGGTGGGCTGGATCCGGTCTCCGGTGGGGCTGGGGGCAGGCACGGCCCCTGCAGGGTTGCTCACCTGCTCGTTTTCCTGCAGACTGTGCAACTGGGCTCTGCTCAAGCTCCTGAACTGCCTCTTCCTCAGTGTGCAGCTCCACCGAGGGCAGCTGGAGATGGTGCTGAGGGCCGCCAGGATGGTAGGAAGCCCGGCGAGCCGCGCTTGGCCTCACCACTGGCACACCGGGTGCTGAGCCCTGGCCACTTTCCTTGCAGCCTGGCGTGCCGCTGGTTTTCCTCTCAACACACAAATCCCAGCTGGATGGGCTGCTCCTGTCCTTCCTTCTCTTCTCCCAGGGGCTGGGAGTGCCCAGGGTGACGGTGGGCGGCCGGGTCTGCAGCCCTCGCCTCCGGTAAGGCCCAGCAGGCACCGGTTGCAGCACTTGTGAAGCCCCCAGCCCGTGGTGGGGAACTGGGGTGCCGTGGCCCTGTGCACGGTGGGTGCCCGTGGCATCGTCTTTCCCCCGCAGAGCCTTGCTCAGCCGCCTGGGAGGGATTTTCCTGCCCTCGAGGATGGAGCAGATGCCAATCGACCGGGACGAAGAGCTCCCAGGGGCCGTCCTGGCTGCGGTAGGTCCAGCCTGGGGTGCTGGGAGGGATGATGCACCCCCCGAGCTCCCAGGGGCCATCCTGGCCGTGGTAGGTCCAGCCTGGGGTGCTGGGAGGGATGATGCACCCCCCGAGCTCCCAGGGGCCATCCTGGCCGTGGTAGGTCCAGCCTGGGATGCTGGGAGGGATGATGCACCCCCCGAGCTCCCAGGGGCCATCCTGGCTGTGGTAGGTCCAGCCTGGGGTGCTGGGAGGGATGATGCACCCCCCGAGCTCCCAGGGGCCATCCTGGCCGTGGTAGGTCCAGCCTGGGGTGCTGGGAGGGATGATGCACCCCCCGAGCTCCCAGGGGCCATCCTGGCCGTGGTAGGTCCAGCCTGGGGTGCTGGGAGGGATGATGCACCCCTCCAAGCTCCAAAAGCGCTTGGCAAAGCTGCCTAGGAGTGTCTCAGCCACGGGTGGCTGAGCCTTTTGGCTGTGCAGTGGGTGCCAGCAGCTCTGGTGCGTCCCGAGGGTGCTGCCAGTACCCCCCGGCCTTGGCCCGTCTGCCCCACCAGTACGTCGAAGAGGTGCTGAGGAGCCGGCAGCCGCTGCTCATCTTCCTGGAGGAGCCCCCGGTTGCCATGTGCCTCTCAGCCGCTGCCCGGCAGTGGCTGGCCCTGGTGTACCGAGCCGTGCGCGATGGCACCGTCCCTGACATCCTCCTGGTCCCCGTGGGCATCGCCTACGACGTGGTCCCCGGCGGCTCGCACTGGGAAGGAGCGGTGAGAGGTCCTGCGGGCATGGGTGCAGCACCCAAATGGCGGGGTGCTTGCCTCTGTCACCCTGTTAACGTTCTGGTCCCCTCTCCTCCCAGCGCGGCACCCGGCCGCTCGGGCTCGGTGCTTTGCTGCGGGCGGCGTGCCGGGCCCTACGCCGACCCCTGGGCTGCGCCCGCGTGGACTTCGCCCAGCCCTTCTCCTTACGGGTACGGCAGCAGGGTCTGCAGCGGGGGTCCCGGCTGGATCCGTCCCAGCCCTGGGGGGGTTGTGGCTGCGGTGCCGGCGGCTACGCAAACCGCTGCGGGGTTTGGGGTGGCTGGTGGATCCGCTGTCTCCAGGGGGTTAGGTTAGGTGAGCCCTGAGGCCCTGGGGACATAAGGGATCAATTCAGCTTGGTGGTGCCGAGGGCTGCAAGCCCCAACGGGCTTGTTTCTCCCTGTTCCCAGGAGTTTGTGGCCCAAAACCTGGCCGGGCAGAGCAGCGTGGGGAAGCCACCGGAGGAGCCGCTGGTGCCCACCATCCTCGGGATGTGGTGAGCAAGAGCTGAGCCCCACGGCAACATCTCGCCCCCGACGCTGCTCCCAGCCCCGCGCCCTCCCCCCTCTCATCCCGCTTTCTCCAGCCCCAGCCGGCCGGAGGAGAAGGCGGCGGAGGTTTGGCAGCCCGGCCCCGCCACGGCCACCGGCTGGGAGGCAGAGGAGGAGATGCTGGTGACCAGGCTGGGCCTGCACTGCCTGAGCGGTGAGGGGTCTGCTGGGGGGGGGCGTCTGTCCCCTCGGGCTCGGGGCGGGGGGTTCCCCCCCCAACAAACCCCTCTCCCCCCCTTGCAGATGGTGTTGCCTGCTCTGCCGTCATGGCTGTGGGGATCACGTCCGCGCTGCTGCTGCACAAGCACCGCGAGGTGAGAGCAGGAGGGGTCTGGGTTTCTCCTCCTTTGGGGCAAGACTCCATCTTCTCCTTCCTCCAGGGCGTCTTCCTCTCCCGGCTGATGCGGGACTTTGCCTGGCTGCTGGAGGAGACCCTGCTGCACCAGCGTGACACGGGCTTCTCGGGGCAGCTCCGGCACCTGGTGCAGCACAGCCTCAGCCTGCTGGGACCCCGGCTCCGCCTCTACCGCCTGTCCCCCATCGGGGATGTCCTGGTGGTCCCCAAGGCCTCAGCGGAGGCCCTGGGCGAGCTGGGCCTCTACAGTGCCGCCATCCTGCCCGTCTTCGCCAGCGAGGCAGTGGGAGGTGAGGAGCAAGGCGCGGTGGATCGGCGACACCCGGGATCGGTGGTGCCGGGGCAGGCGGTGACGCTGCTTTCCCCGCAGCCTGCGCCATCCGTGCCGTGCTGATGGAGATGCTGCCCTTCCTGGGGGCGGCCATGGGCTCCGCCGGCGTTGTGCTTAGCGAGGACGAGCTGCTTCACAAGATCCAGGAGCTGCTCCGGCTGCTGCCCCCAAACCTGCTGGGGCTCCAGGTGGGGCTTCTGGCGCGGGGCGGCTCTGCCGTCGCATGGAAGTGGCCCGTCACCCCCGCCGGCGGGGGTCTGGCTGCCCGCCACCCCTTTCACCCTCTCCCCCAGCCCTGCCAGCCCCTGGATGGCTGGAGCCAGGACATCGTGGACAAGCTCCTCCTGTGTGGGCTGCTGGAGGCTGAGGAGGTGGGTGGCTCTGTGGGGACCCCCTCCTCATGCCGGGGGTGGGTGCCCCTGTGGGGACCCCCTGCTCACACCTGGGGGTGGGTGGCTCGGCCCTCGCTGCGCTCTCTGGTCCTGGCCGGGGGGCTGGGGTCCCTGTGGGGGGCCGGGATGCCGGTTGGCTTCAGAGGTGACGTGGCACCTGGCTTGTCCCTGCAGCCGGAGGGTGGGCGCTGGGTCTGCGACTCGGGCCCCCGGCCCCTCAGCCAGCGGCAGTCCTGGGCCGCGCTGGACTTCACCGACAGCGACAGCGACAGCAACGGTGACAGCGTGGTCCCCAACCGCTGCTTCAAGGTACCGGGTGCCCCCCGCTGTGCCCCGGCTGCTCCGTGGCGGGGTGAGGGGGGGGTCTTGCCAAGCTCTGGTTCCCCCCGCCCAGCTCAGCCAGCCCCAGGGCTCGCCCAGCTTCCTCCTCTTCCTCTGCCGCCTGCTGAGCCCCCCGCTGAGGACCCTCGCCGCAGCCGTGGCCTTCTTGGACCGCCCCAGCTGGCCCCAGCCTGGTAGGACTCCCCGGGGTGGGCAACCAACCATGCCAGCCCCCCTTGCCTTGGCTTTGGGGGAAACTGAGGCACAGCTGAAGCTCCCTTTGGAGGCCGGCGAGGGGCTGTGCCCCCTCCCCCGGCGCTGGGGGGGATGGGGTTTGACACCCCCCTCTCCCAATTCCAGAGGCAGCCTACGTGGAGGCGCTGCTGCAATTCCTGGCTGAGGAGAAGGGGTTCGGTGAGTCAGGGTGGGGGACGGACGGGGGAACCCCCCCAGGTTTAGGGTCAGCACCCCCCTCAGCCGGGCTGTAGGTGCCCAGGGGGTGGGATGTGGGGGATGGACGGGGGCAGCCCCCCCTGCTTTGGGGTCAGCACCCCCTCAGCCATGCTGTAGGTGCCCAGGGGGTGGGATGTGGGGATGGATGGGGGTGGCCCCCCCTGCTTTGGGGTCAGCACCCCCTCAGCCATGCTGTAGGTGCCCAGGGGGTGGGATGTGGGGATGGATGGGGGTGGCCCCCCCTGCTCTGGGGTCAGCACCCCCCTTAGCTGGGCTGCAGGTACCCGGGGGGTGGGATGCTGGGGACAGACTGGGGTGCCCAGGGAGTGGGATACGAGGGACAGATGGGGGCAGCCCCCCTGCTTTGGGGTGAGCACCCCGCGTTAGCCGGGCTGCGGGTGCCTGGGGGGTGGGATGTGGGGGCTCCCTCCAGCATCTCTCTCCCTCCAGAGCATCTAGACAGGAGCCTGGCGCTGAGCTCCCTGCAGACCTTCAAGGAGATGGGGGTAAGCACGGCTGCACTCCGCCGGACCCCCACCCTCAAGCTGCCCCCCCCCGCTGACATTCCCCCCCTCCCCAGGTGCTGGAGGCAGTGCGCAGCCCCCCCGGACCCTTGCTCCACCTCGCCCAGCCTTTCCGCTCCAGCACCAGCCGCGCCAAGCTGGGAGCCTTCATCCAGCAGTTCATCCAGCCGTAGCCGCGCCAGTAAACCCGGGAGCAGGGATGGGACCTGGCTCTGGATTTATTGAACCCCGCGGGGGGGGGGGGCGTTGGGGGGGGGACGACGCTGGGGGTCTCTGTCTTCACACCACCCTGTTGCAGATGGTGCCCAGCTCCTCGATCTCGCACCGCACCTCGTCTCCTCTCTGCAAGGGGCACGGGGAGGCGGGCAGCCCCCCCTCGCCACCGCGCCCCCCCGGTGGGGGCCTTCATGGCCCCACACTGGACCCCCAGCCCCATTTGGAGGCACCCACCCCCCGCCACCCACTTTGGAGCACCCCTCAGCCCCATTTCAAGCCTCTCCCAGCCCGATTTCGAGCCCCCGCCCCCCCCAGCCTGATTTTGAAGTTCCCCCCTGCCCGATTTCAAGCCCCCCCGCCTTTCCCTCACCTTAAGAAACACAGGGGGATTCCGAAAGACCCCCACGCCGCGTGGGGTTCCAGTCAGCAGGATGTCCCCAGGGACCAGTGTGACAAACCTGGTGGGGAGGGGGCCGGGAGGTGTCAGTTGTGGCCCCCCTGATGCCCTGGGGAGGGGTGCCGGTGCCACCAGCCCCCCCCAGCACCTACTGGGAGACCCAGGCGATGAGCTTGGGCAGCCTGAAGATGAGCTGGCTCGTGCTGCTGTCCTGCATCACCTGCCCGTTGACGCTGCAGCGGATGCCCAGGTTGTGGACATCTGTGGGGACAGAGGGGACATGTCACACCGGGGGACACACACATGGAGACAGCACCATGGGAACTTGTTGTGACGCCCCCCCCCCCCCCTTGGGAAAGACAGGGGTGCTTTTGGGGAGAGGGGTGCACGCTGCCTCCTGCGTCAGATGGGGATGAGTCCCTGTCCCCACCTGCCACCGCCTCCTTGGTGACAAGAGCTGGCCCCAGGGGACAGAAGGTGTCGAAGGTTTTCCCCAGCAGCCACTGCCTCCCGTTCCGCCGCATCTGCCAGTCCCGGGCGCTGATGTCATTGGCCACCGTGTAGCCCACAACGTGGTCCAGCGCCGATGCCTCCTTGGGTGGGGACACAACGGGGACCCACTTAACCGGGGGGGACAGGGCTGACCAACCCCCTGAACAAGGTGGGCGCCGGGGTGGGGGGGTACCTGGATGTGCCGCCCCTTGGTCCCGATGACAGCGGCCAGCTCCACCTCCCAGTCCACCTCCTGGGGGAGAAAGCGGGGTGCTGAAACTGTGGGGGGGGGGGGGGGGGCCCGTGCCCCGCGGGGGGGCTGGGGTACTCACAGTGCTCTCCTGGGGGTGCACGATGTCATCGAAGGGCCCGGCGATGGCGCTGGGGAACTTGCTGAAGATGATGGGCTCCCTGGGGACGCTGATGCCCTGCTCCAGGCAGTGGTCGCGGTAGTTGAGCCCCACGCAGATCACCTTCTCGGGGTCCCCCACGGGCGCCAGCAGCTGCACCGAGCTCCGCGGCACCCGGTGCCCGCCCGACTCCAGCACCCTGCGGGCGGCCGGGGCTCAGCACCGGGGCCGGATCCGGCCACCGGGTGGGTGTCGGGGCGTGGGGGCACCCACCTGCGGGCAGCGGCCAGGCCCCCCCGGCCACGCTCGAGGAAGGCGCGCATGGAGCGGGGCAGCGCCGGCTCTGCCGTGCTCAGGTCCACCAGGTCCCCCCCCGGCGCCTCCTCCAGCCCCAGCCGGGGCTCACCGCCCCCGGTCCCCCGGAACCGCACCAGCCGCATGGCCCCCGGCAGCCGCATCCCCCGCCTGATCCTGGGGATCCTGCCCGGGTTGTATCCCAGTGTCAGCTGTCACCACCGCCCAGGGGTGCTGGGGACCCCCCCAGGCCAATGCTGGATCCCTCTGGCGCAGGGGGTCCCTGGGGGCTGACACCCTGCAGCGGGGCGAGGAGGGGCCGCATCCTGCATAGGCCCTTGGGGAGGGGAAAGACGCAGATCCCAGCACAGGAGCAATCCTGGAGAGAGGGGAGATCCCAGCACGAGGGGCCCCTGCGCAGGCCGAGCAGATCTCCTGGGGGGGGGGCAGATCCCAGCATGGGACAGGTTGGGAGGGGAAACAGCGTCAGGCCCCAGTAAGGGAAGGCTGGGGACAGTGGATCTCTCCCCGGGGCAACAGATCCCAGCACAGACCAGATCCCTAGTATGGCAGCAAAACCCTCCCATGGCAGGGAATGGGCCCCAGCATGGAACAGATCCAGGGGACAGCTGGATCACCCAGCTCACCAGATGAGGGGGAGCAGATCACCTGATCCCACACAGTCCAGATCCTGGGGGATCCCTGCAATCTGGCACGGCTCTGATCTCAGGGATCCCTCCAATCCCACATCACCCCAGTCCCAGGGGATCTCTTCCCCCAGTTCCACACCACTCCAATCCTGTCCGATCTCCCCAGTCCTGCATAGTGAGATCCCTGGAGGATTCCCTCCCATGCTCCTGCACAGCCCCAGTCCCAGGGGATTCCCCCCCACACTCCCCAATTCCACACAGTCCTGATCCCAAGGATCCGCCCAGTCCCAGGAGATCTCCCCTGATCCTACACTGTTCCAGTCCCAGAGGATATCCCTTGACCCTGATCTCACTCAGCCTGATCCCAGGGGTCCCCCTGATCCCGCATAACCCCAGACCTGGGGGATCCTTCCCTGCCTCGATCCCCCATAGGCCTTATTCCAGAGGATATTCCCTCCCGTACCTGCTCAGCCTGATCCCAAGGAACCCCCCTGACCCCGGGGGATCCCCCCCCTACCCCGGTCCTGCTCAGCCCAATCCCCCACCCGGACCTGCACAGCCTGACCCCCCCGGGATCCTCCCCCGTTCCCGCTCAGCCCCAATCCCAGGGGATCCTCCCCACCCTGAACCCGCTCAGACCCTATCCCAGGGGATCCCGCCCCCGCCCCCGCACAGTCCGACCCCCGGGGATCCCTCCCACCCCGACCCCGCCCAGCCCCGATCGCCGGGGACCCCCCAGCCCAGTCCCGTCCGCCCCGATGCCGGTGCCCGCCGATCCCGGGGGGCCGCAGGGGATCCCCGCTGCCACCTACGTCACGTGCCGCGCCACTCCCGCCCCGGCACGCGCCGACCTCCCGCCACCCCCGTGAAGGTCTCCGTGCCGCGGCCCCGCCCCGCCCTCGGGCCGACCAATGCGAGCGCGGCAAAGGCGCGGCCACGCCGGCGGCGCCGCCAATGAGAGCCGGCGGTGTCCGGCCACGCCTCCCGCTACCGGGGGGCGGGACAACGGCGTTGCTAGGATACGTGCGCGGCCGCCATGACAGCGCCCCGCCGCCATGACAGCGCCGCCATGACGGCGCCGAGGCCGGGGCCGGCGGAGCCCCTGGCCGGGAGCGAGCCGCGCCGAGCCGGGTGTTTCTCACTTTTATTTCATGGAAACACGCAGTCAGTGAACGAGCAACAGGCGGCTGCGGAGGAGGGGGCCGGGCCGGGGGGCAGGGGCCTGGCTGAGGCCTGGCTTGGCCTCCCCGGCCCCTTTGTGAGGAGAAAAAAAGCCAGAAATAACCCAGCGAGCCCTCCCGGCTGCCGTCGTCACTTTGCTGAGTGAGGCTGTACCTGCTGCCGCTCTGGGGCTCGGGGCTGCCCTCTCAGACCCCTGGCTGGTCCTTCCCCCTCAGCTCCCCGGGCGGCATGTTTCATCCCTAAATCATCACCATTTGTTTTATTTAGAAAATCAACCTTCTCTCCTAGTACCGCTGGAATGTGGGGAGCGGCCTCTGGTCACTGTGTGTGTCCCCTTGAGCCATGCATGGCAGGGGAGAGGAGGTTTGTGTGCTCTCAGTTGGCCTTCGAGAGCTGCCGTGTTGTGGCTGCGGCACAGAAACCCTCCCCCTGGAGGGTCACATCCCGGGAGAAGGGGTCTGGGTTTGTGCTGCGGCGAGGTAACCTCCTCCACCTGGGGCAGAGGGATCCTTGCTGGGGGGGCTGTGCCGTCCAGAGTGGGTCTGGCTGGGGGTCGCACCACCAGGCGCCGTGCTGGGGAGGGCTCAGGCGGACAAGCCAGCAACATTGTCCTTATTTCTTCTCGTCTCTTGTAATTGGAGTGCCAGGAGCCAGGTGGATTGTTTTCTTCTTTCTTTCAACCTCTTGTTTTGATTGAAATAGTAGAAAAAGATTCCCCTCAGCCACTCGCAGAGGCACTGGTGGGGCCGAGCAGGTGGACCAGGGTTCTAGATTGCGTTCTCGAAGATCTGCATGGAGCTCATGATGTCCTTGTCCTGGACAGGGTGGGAGGGAGAGGTCAGAGCCCCTGGTCCCCCTCCTCCCATCAGCCCCAGGGTGACCGGAGTTGTCGGCCCCCATCTCTCCCAACACCCCCAGCGCATTGTTTTGGGACAGGACAAGGAAGAAGGTTATGGCTCGGACTCGGAGGCCTGGCAGTGAGGAGGAGGAGGATGGCAGTGATGCCGAAGCCCACCCCGAGCTCCTCACCTTCTGGCATGTCTCCAGAAACTCCTCAAAGGTCACCATGCCGTCACCGTTCCTGTCCATCTTCTGCAAGAGAACAGCAAGGGCTTAGTGGGGACATCTCTGTCCCCGGCGGCGGGGACAGCCCCAGTCCGTGATGCACAGGGGGTTTTGGTGGCTGCCAGGAGGGGACAAGGCGGGACAGTCTCACCTGAAAGAACAGCTCCACGTGCTCGGCAGGTGCGCTGTCCCGCAGGGTGGGGTGGGTGCAGCGCCCCATCATGTCGTAGATGGACTTCATGATCTCCAGCATTTCCTGGGGTGGGACAGAGGTGGAGTCAGGGTGACGGGAACCTTCTGAACAAGGGTACCTTTGCCCCCCAGCACCTGTTTCCATCGTCGCCGTCCCCCTCTGGGTATCCCCTGCAATGCTCCCACCCTACCCGCCCCCCCTGGTTGTTGTCCTCCTGCTCCCCCCGTCACCTCCTTGGTGATGTAGCCATCTTTATTAATATCGTAGAGGTTGAAAGCCCACTTCAGCTTCTGGTGCACCGTCCCCCGCAGCAAGACAGAGAGGCCGACGACAAAATCCTGCCGGAGGAACCACAGCTGTGAGCGGGGCTGAGCCACGGGCACCGCCGGCGCCCCCAGACCTGGGGGACGGACCCGTGTCCCGCCTGGCTCAGCCATTCGCCCCCCTCCACCGGTGCCGCGGCACTGCCATCGATCGTGGGACGCCCGGGGGATTTTTTTCCTATTGATCCCGTTTCTATTCTCGCTCGTAGCTATTTTTAATCGCCATGGTAAAAAACGGTGCTGGCCCCCCTGCCAGCCACCCCTGCCGCAGTGCCTGGAACTCTCCTGGCACAGGCTCCCGCCGTCGAGGAGACCAAAGGGTTTGGCCGTCGCTGCTGCGCTGAGCTTTTATCCCCAACTGCACGCGGGCGAGGAGGAAGATCTGATGAATCACGCCGCTGGGCACACTTACAGCCGGCCGCGGCTCGAGGAGCGCAGCACCAGCATGGCTTTTCCCGGCGAGGAGCCGGGCGTAGAAGCGGTGCCAGGATGCTCACCTGGAAGCAGAGAACCCCGTTGTGGTCGGAGTCGAAGGCGTCGAACAAGAAATGCGCATAGGTGCTGGCATCTGCGAGGGGAGGAAGGTGAGAGCTGGTGAAGATCCGCCCCACCCCTGGCACGCACCCAGATCAGGATTTGGCGTTTTCTCTGGATGCAGCCCCCCCGCTGGCACATCCGGACCCCTCACTCCGGCCTTGGGAGTCCCCCCGACTCACCGCCTTGGGGGAAGAACTGCGAGTAGATGAGCTTGAAGGTCTCCTCGTCCACGAGGCCACTGGGACACTCCTGGGGAGGAGAGTGAGCACCCGGTGAACCCCAGCTCCACCAAAATCCACCCCCAGCCCTGGCGGTGGGGGGGGTGAGGGCCCCCCCAGCACTCACGTTCTTGAAGCCGCGGTAAAGGGATTGCAGCTCCTTCTTGGTGAACTTGGTCCGCGCCAGCAGCTGCTCCAGCCCCTCGGGCTGGTGCCGTACAGCCGAGAGCTCCAGCTCGGCATCGCCGCTGTCTGCCAGGAGACACCGGCAAAGACCCCCATGGGTTCCCGCCTCATCCCATGCTGCTTCCCACCCGGATCCTGCCCTGCTTAAAACCAACCCCCCCAACCCGGTGGCAGCCCCCAAATTCCCCTTGTGCCAGGAGGAAAACTGGGGAGCTCCAGGTGTAGCATCCCGAGGGAGAAGCCAGCCGACCCGGAGGGTATCCCCAGCCGCCACCGAACCTGTGTCCGACTCTGGCAGCACATTCCCGGGGCACGGAGCATCCCGGAGCCGCCTCTCACCCCGACCCTGCTAATGCTCCCGCCCGTCCGCACCCGGCCTGGCGGAAGGTAATTAATAAATGATGGCTCATTAATAATTCCAGGTTGGGAAGCCCCCGTGGACCCGTTCAGCGCCGAGCCAGGGATATCGGGAACTTTGGGCTGGGAAAACTGGGCTGGGGTTGGGTAAAGGCTCCGCTGTGCCGCATCGGTAGGGACACCCCGGAAAAGCCCGGGATCCCCCAGGGTGCTGCTGTTGGGGGGTGACCCCCCCGTGCCCTGCCGAGCCAGGTTTGCCGGGGGTGTGAGAGGGTGGTGCCGAGCCCCTCCCACCCAGCTGGGGTGGGGTGGGGGGCCGGGGGGCTCAGCCCCCCATCTCAGGGGGATCTGGAGGGTTGGGGGGGGATTAGGGTCCCCAGTGTCACAACTTGGGGGCGTTTTGGGGTTGGGGGGGGATTGGGGGGCCCTGGTGTCCCATCTCTGGGGGTCGATGTGGGCTTGGGGACTGCCAGCACCCCACCTCTGGAGGGTCTGGGGGTTAACGCGAGCTCGGGGGCCCCCGCTGCCCATCTCGGGGAGGTTGGGGGCTCACGGTGCGCTGGGGGTCCCCGCTGTCCTGTCTCAGGGGTTAATGGGGGTGTGGAGGCCGCCAGCATGGCCCCTCAGGAGGGCTCTGGGGGGGCCCGCGTCCCTTGGGCTGGGTGTTGGGGGGGGGGGGGGGGCAGAGTCAGCCCAGCCCCTCGGGGAAGGTCAGAGCAAGGCTGGGCCATGACGCGGCAAGTGTGGGGGCCGGGGTAGGGGGCTGCCGGCTCCCCCCGTGCCCCCCACCCCCCAGCCTTCACCCCCAAACCTTCCAGCAGGGTGGGGGGCCCAAAACTGCAGGTTTTACCCCACGGTGACCATTTACGGGCCCAACAGGTCTTTTAACCTGGAGGGGAAAGGCTGGGGGTACCCCGAGATGCAGGGGGGGGGGCTGAAAATAAATTAATTAATTAAAATTAACTGGGGGGGGGGGGTGTTACCTTCCACGGAGATGGGCTCCAGGATGCCGAACTGCTTGAGGACGGCGATGAAGAGGATGATGACCACGGCCACGGCACACAGCTCCATGCCCTGGATCCCCATGGCTGGTTTTTTTGGGTTTTTTTCTTTTTTTTTTTTTTTTTTTGGGGGGGGGGGGGGGGTAACCGGCGTCGGGGTATCCTGTGTCACCCCCCCCACCCCCCCACCAAAAGCGGGGCACCCCGGGGTGGGGGTGAGGGTGCCAGCGGGCAGGTGCCGTCCCGGTGAGCGCTGGGGCGGCTGCAGCAGGGCCGGCCTGCGCCGTCCGTCCTGCCCTCCCCCCTTGGCACGCGCCCGCCGCCCCCCCGCGCCGGCCCCCCCCCCCCCCCCCCCCCCCCCGTGGTACCGCTGGGTCCGGGTTTAATGGGTTTAATCTTTTTTTTTATTATTTTTATTTTTAATTCCCACACACACCCCCAACCCTGGAAGGCAGGAGACCAGAGGTGCCAAGGGGCACTGCCCACCGTCCCCCCAGCACCCGTGGGTGGCCCTTTGCCAAACAGGGGGGAGGGGGGGTCCCCAAACCTGCGTGGGCCTTAAAACTGGGGGGAAAGAAGGTGGGTTTGCCCCCCCCCCCTCCTTGCCCCAGGGGTGCTGCCTGCCCACCCCCATGGTCAGTGCCGGGTGGCTGGGGAGCGGCGTGGGCGCCATGGGGATGAGTAAGCACCGGGGGGCAGGGGGGGGCTGTCCCCGGTGGCCGCAGGGACATGGTCCCTGTCCCCCCCAGGGTGTCCCTGTCCCCATGGCCCAGGGGACACTGTCCCTGCCCTCCTGGGGGTGTCCGGGTCCCCCCAGGTGTCTCCTGTCCCCATGGCCTGGGGGACATCATCTGTGTCCCCCTGGGAGTGTCCCTGTCCCCATGGCCCAAAAAAAAAAAAATAGCGCAACATTCTTCACCCCATAATTTATTTTTGGCCAATCCTGGAAACACTAGATCTCCCTGAACTCCAGATTTCACCATCAGCAGCTTTGGTTTTTCCAAGCCCAGAAAGGAATTATAAAAAGAAAATAACACTCATTTAAACCTTTCCCTTTATAAAGGTTTGGATACCTTTACTGTAACAGCCGCTTCTGTATACTGGATGTACCCTGAGGTACCTCTTGGCAATCCAACACAAGGGATGCTGTTATTTGAAGGGTTAATGATCCCCCCTCCCCCCCCCCCCGACCTAGCATAGTTGTGTAAACAGGTTAAAAATCAGGAAATACACAATTCAAATACTGAACTGCAAAAAAATGGGACAAATTTCAATGTTCATTATAACTGTGAATCACATCTTCCCAACTGCACCAATCAAGTTCTTTTCCAGAAATGTCTGTTCCAGTTTCATTTTCTGGACTGGGGGGGGGGGGGGGGGAAGAAAAAAAAAAAAAAAAGAAGACAAGACAGAAGATAAAGATTTGCTGTATAAAGAGCATATGCGATGAGGAAAGTTCTTGAAGGGCAGCAAGTGCCCTCTAGAATAGGCAGTATACAATTGTTCCTTTTATTAACTGTCCATTTTGTCCCTGCCGTTTCCTCCAAATGCTGCAGATCTAAGTTACAGGGGGCAAAGTGAATCCATCCGGGGGCATTTCCAACGGCTCTCCCAGATCTGTAACAAGCCTCAGAAACTAGTGGGATACTAAAATGTGGTCATTAGAGAACCCCATTCCTACCATGGGCTTTAAAACCCCAACAAAGCTATCAGCCTAGTTTTTCAAAACAGGAAATCTGTGCACTGAGGAAAATGACAGAACAAGCCACGAAGGCAAAGATGTTAAAGTCCTCCCAGGTCTCCCCCTCATGATGAGGCACAGGGCGACCATCGGCGAGGGGATGGCATCCCCACGCCGGGATGCTGCTCTGGGGAAGGGACTGCCACAAGTTCCCGAGCCTCCCCCGCCCCAGGGCCGACCTCCCCCCCGGGGCCTGGGCACTGCTCCCCCCCCCCCCCCCCCCGTTGCCCCATCCCTCCCGGAGGGGATGGCATTCCCTGCCTGCCCTCCCGAATGCTTGGCGGGGGCTCGTCAGCACCTCTCTGCCACCCTCCCGCCCCGCTCGGGAAACAGAGGCAGGCGTTCGAAAAGCAGCCGGTGAGTGAGCAGCCTTGCCCCGCCGCCAGCTGCTGCACCGCCTCGGCCTGCCTCCTCCTCCCCTGCAGCCCAGGCAGCACCGCCTCAACTCCCAGGCCGGGGATCCACAGGCCGTGCCCACCCCGTCACCTCCCCCGCCGGCCAGGGCCTCCGCGCCCCCCCGGGCCGGGCCGGGCCACCCCCTGGCCCTGCTCTTACCCCCCGCCCGCCGGGGCTGCGGGCCCGCGGGGCCTGCGCTGCGCCCTGCCCCGGCCACCGCGGCCCAGGCCTCGCTCCTGCCGCCTCGGGGCACAGGCCTCGGGCCCTTCCGCCGTGACCCCGGCCCGGCCCCACCGCCAGCGCCGGGCAGCCCCTCGCAACCGCCGCCCCCCGCCTCCAGCGCGACCCGGGGGCGCTGCCCAGCCGCCCCCCCAACCCCCGGCCCCCGCCGCCCCCAGGGCGGGCTCGGGCCCGGCGCCGGGCGGGCAGGCGGAGGGGGTCCCCCCCGCGCTTTCCCCGCCGCCCCCGGGCTCTCTCACCTGGCGCTGCCGCCGCTGCTGCTCCTGCCGCCGCCCCGCCGCTCCTCTCCCCTCCTGCCCGGGCCCAGCGCTCCCCGGGCACCGCTCGGATCCCGCCGCCGCCGGGGGCAGGAGCAGGAGGAGGAGGAGGAGGAGGAGGGAGGGAACCTGCTGCGGCGGCGGCAGCGGCGGCACGGGCGGGAGGGGGAGGCCAGGGGCGGCTCCGCGGCCTCTCGTGAGCCAGGCGCCGCCGCCGCTGCGGGCACCCGGGCTCCACGCGGGGAAGGGCGGAGGGGAGGGGGGGCGGCGGCAGCGGGGGGGGGGTGGGGGGGGGGAAGGTGGGGGCTCGCCCCTCGCCGGCTGCGGGGCGGGGAAGGAGACGGGGCGGGTGTGGGGGAGCGGGAAGGGATGGCTAGGCCGCGGATCCCCGGCCTCGCGTAAGAAACCTCGCCCGGCCGGGGTGCGCGCAGGCCGGCGGCGGCCGCAAGGCCTCGCGGCAGGACAAAGGCCCGAGGGAGGTCTCGGCGAGCGGCGGCGCCCGGGCAGGTGGGGAGGGCGAGTGGAGGGTGGGGGGGGGCACCGGGGCTGCGGGGACCCCTTCGCTTCCCGGGGGGGGGCGCGGCGGGGCGCGGGCAGGTGCCGGGGCCGGTGCTCGCCCCCTCCCCGCGGCGCTGGGCCCGGCCCGGCCCGGCCCGGCTCGATTGGTGCACACACACTAGTGAAAGCGCGCGGCGTCTCGCGAGATTTGCACGGCGGCGAGAGGGCGGGGGAGGGGCGGGCAGGGCAGGTCAGCGCGGGGGGGGGGGGAAGGGGGAGGTCAGCGGGGGCGGGGCATGGGGGGCGGGGCCTGCTCCGAGGGGTAGAGGGAGGGGCCGGGCTGGGGGGGCAGCAGGTACTGGGGGGGGGGGTCGGGGGGTCGGTAGGCCCTGGGGGGACAGGGCAGGCGTGGGGGGGGCGGGGCAGGCCTGAGGGGGGGGGCAGAGGGCAGGCGGGGGGGGGCAGTAGGCCCTGGGGGTCAGGGCAGGCCTGGGGGGGACACAGGGCAGGCCTGGGGGGCGGGCAGGGCAGGCTTAGAGGGGGGACATAGGGCAGGTCGAGGGGGGGTCAGAGGGCAGGCCGGGGGGGTAGACCCGGGGATCAGGGCAGGTCTGGGGGGACAGGGCAGGCCTCAGTGGGGGGGTACACACACGGTAGGCCCCGGGGGCCAGGGCACACCTCGGGGGGGGGGGGACACAGGACGGGGACAGGAGAGGGTCAGAGTGGACCCCGGGGTCGGAATGCTGGGGTGGGGGGGGGGGGTGCTGGGGGGGGTGAGGGGGCAGCAGGCAGAAGGTCAGATCCACCCTCAGGATGCAGACAGGGCTGGGGGTCAGGGCTGGGGGGGGGCCGGGCTGGAAGCACAAGGGGGAATCGGGGCGGGCTGGGGGGCATTTCCCCCTCAGGGGAGCGGAGGTTGACCTGCACCCCTGGAGGTGTCCCCAGAGCGGGGTGCAGGGGGGTGCCCCCACACCCCCTCCAGTTCTTCACCCCCTCTCCAGGCCTCTGTCTTCCACAGCCAGACGGATCCTCGCTTCCCAAACCGCCCTCATCCCCTGGGGGGGGGCTGTGCAAGGGCACCCTGGTGCCCCCCAACACACTATCCTGCTGTCCCTGTCCCCCTGGGGAGTGCCAACCCCCCCTCCCCCAGGAAAGGGTCTGGCTGTGCTCCCCCCCTCATTTGGGGGGGGGATGTGATCAAATACAAGTATCACATGTGAACCCAACCCCGGGCACCCCAGCAGCCCCCTGGGACCCGCTCTCAGCCCTTTGCTGCAACACTCGGGGGGCGGGGGGTGTAAAAAAATTAAAATAATAAAAAGACGGGCTGGTGCTGGCGGCAAAGAGCGCTCCCATGGCTGCTCATCCCACGACCCGCTTGGCTTAGGGCTGGATCCGCTTTGTGAAACGCAGCTGGGGGGGCGAGGGGGGCACCGGGGCTGGTTGGGAAGTGGCCGGGCCTGTCCGAGGGGCGGCAGGCGCGGATTAGCCATGGCAGCCGTGCTTCCCGCCGCTCTTCTGGAGGATTCGCCCGGGCCCGGAATGCCGAGGGGCGCCCGTCACCCCCGATCCACCGATGCCGATTTATGACCGAACTGGAACCTACCAGTTTGGCAAACGCTGGGATGTGGAGAAGAGCTGGCGGAGCATCACGGAAAAAAAACGCTCTCGCAAGGCAACGGGGAGGGGGGCGGGGGGGGGGGGGGGGAGTCGCATTATTTAAAAATTGTTGATTTATCATACATCGAGCCTGGCGTTCCTGGTGAAGTTACTGTTGCAAATGGCTCTCGCAGCGCCTGCCTGCTCTCGCAAGCTGCGTTTCCTGTGCTTTAATCTGGGTTTTTTTCGGTAAAAGAGCCGCTCCAGTTTCAGCTCCTGCTCCGTGAGTCACATTTTCAGCACGACCAGCAGCAGGATTTTGTAAAATAAATAAATAAAGAGCGTTTTGTGTGTGTGTTGTGGTTTGTTTTTTTGGGGTTTTTTTGTGTTGTTTTTTTTTTTTTAAATAATAAAAAGGAAAAAAATCTAGAGTAAATATTCCATCAGCTGGTAAACTAATCATAGCCATTTAGGGGAGCGCTAATTAGTACCATTTGCAGTTAACATTGTTCAGGGTGGCGATCTGTCCGACTTCGGTGGAAACGATAGCGAGCAAACCACCATTGGGAAATGGTAGCCCCGCGGGCTTGTCTGGTAGCCTACACGAGAAGATTGATGGCGATGCGATCCCTGCTGACGCGATCCCCGGCAATGCCATGCCCGCAGTGCGGGGAGAGCAGGAAGAGCCTCGCCAGGGTCGCTCCAAAAAAGCACGGGAAAAATTAGATCAAAGCAACCCCCATCACCCCCGAAAACACAAAGGTGG
>NC_073714.1:6989611-7041859 GCF_023634085.1 Falco cherrug | reverse complement strand
ATGTGGGGACATGGGGGACATGTGGGGACATGGGGGGACACGGGGGCGTGGGGACATGGGGGGCCATGGGGGGACACGGGGGCGTGCGGCCATGGGGACACGGTGCCCGCAGGTGCCCCGTCTCCGCAGCCCCCCCAAGGTGCCGGCTGGCTGCAAGGACGCCTGATGTCACCAGTGTCCCCCACCCCGTCCCCCCGCGGTCGCCCACCGCCCGTGTCCCGGCAGGACGGCACCGGCGTCCCGCCACCCCGGGCACCGACGGTGGCACGGGGACCCCGACGGGGACAGCGGCGGGGCCAGAGGGGGGGGGGGGGGGGACACACGTGGGGGACAGGGGGTGGCAGCCCCCCGTGTCGCGGTGGCGGGGCACACGTGTCGCCGGCGCTGGCAGCGGGCCAGGGCCACCTCCCGCCGGGGCTATAAGAGGCGGCGGGTCGGTGCGGCGGGCGCTGCCATGGCACCGCCACCGCCACTGTCCCCCGCGCTGGCACCGCTGCTCCTGCTCTGCGCCACCGCAGGTAGGGACCCCCCGCGCCGCCCTGGGGGCCCACGCCGCTGCCCCCCCGCCCCCCCCAGCTGGGTGCTGCCCCCTGGGTGCCCCCCTGCAGCTGGGTGCCCCCCCAGATCTGAGTGACCCCACTAGAGCTGGGGGGGCACCCTTGGGTGGGGGTCCCGGGTGCCTGGGTCCCCTTAGGAGGCTGGGGGGGACCCTTGGGTGGGGGTCCCGGGTGCCTGGGTCCCCTTAGGAGGCTGGGGGGCACCCTTGGGTGGGGGGTCCCGGGTGCCTGGGTCCCCTTAGGAGGCTGGGGGGGGCACCCTTGGGTGGGGGGTCCCGGGTGCCTGGGTCCCCATATGAGGCTGGGGGTCACCCTTGGGTGGGGGGTTCCGGGTGCCTGGGTCCCCTTAGGAGGCTGGGGGCACCCTTGGGTGGGGGTCCCGGGTGCCTGGGTCCCCCCATGAGGCTGGGGGCACCCTTGGGTGGGGGTCCCGAGTGCCTGGGTCCCCTTATGAGGCTGGGGGGGCACCCTTGGGTGGGGGGTCCCGGGTGCCTGGGTCCCCTTAGGAGGCTGGGGTCACCCTTGGGTGGGGGGTCCCGGGTGCCTGGGTCCCCATATGAGGCTGGGGGTCACCCTTGGGTGGGGGGTCCCGGGTGCCTGGGTCCCCATATGAGGCTGGGGGTCACCCTTGGGTGGGGGTCCCGGGTGCCTGGGTCCCCTTATGAGGCTGGGGGGAGACCCTTGGGTGGGGGGTCCCGGGTGCCTGGGTCCCCATATGAGGCTGGGGGGTCCCTTGGGTGGGGGTCCCGGGTGCCTGGGTCCCCTTATGAGGCTGGGGGTCACCCTTGGGTGGGGGGTCCCGGGTGCCTGGGTCCCCATATGAGGCTGGGAGTCACCCTTGGGTGGGGGGTCCCGGGTGCCTGGGTCCCCTTAGGAGGCTGGGGGTCACCCTTGGGTGGGGGGTCCCGGGTGCCTGGGTCCCCTTAGGAGGCTGGGGGGCACCCTTGGGTGGGGGTCCCAGGTGCCTGGGTCCCCCCATGAGGCTGGGGGTCACCCTTGGGTGGGGGTCCCGGGTGCCTGGGTCCCCTTAGGAGGCTGGGGGTCACCCTTGGGTGGGGGTCCCGGGTGCCTGGGTCCCCATATGAGGCTGGGGGTCACCCTTGGGTGGGGGGTCCCGGGTGCCTGGGTCCCCTTAGGAGGCTGGGGGCACCCTTGGGTGGGGGGTCCCGGGTGCCTGGGTCCCCTTATGAGGCTGGGGGCACCCTTGGGTGGGGGGTCCCGGGTGCCTGGGTCCCCATATGAGGCTGGGGGGGCACCCTTGGGTGGGGGGTCCCGGGTGCCTGGGTCCCCATATGAGGCTGGGGGGTCCCTTGGGTGGGGGTCCCGGCTGCCTGGGTCCCCCATATGAGGCTGGGGGGCACCCTTGGGTGGGGGTCCCGGGTGCCTGGGTCCCCATATGAGGCTGGGGGGTCCCTTGGGTGGGGGGTCCCGGGTGCCTGGGTCCCCTTAGGAGGCTGGGGGCACCCTTGGGTGGGGGGTCCCGGGTGCCTGGGTCCCCTTAGGAGGGTGGGGGAGACCCTTGGGTGGGGGGTCCCGGGTGCCTGGGTCCCCTTAGGAGGGTGGGGGAGACCCTTGGGTGGGGGGTCCCGGGTGCCTGGGTCCCCCCATGAGGCTGGGGGTCACCCTTGGGTGGGGGTCCCGGGTGCCTGGGTCCCCATATGAGGCTGGGGGGCACCCTTGGGTGGGGGTCCCGGGTGCCTGGGTCCCCTCAGGAGGCTGGGGAGGACCCTTGGGTGGGGGGTCCCGGGTGCCTGGGTCCCCATATGAGGCTGGGGGGCACCCTTGGGTGGGGGTCCCGGGTACCTGGGTCCCCTTAGGAGGCTGGGGGCACCCTTGGGTGGGGGGTCCCGGGTGCCTGGGTCCCCATATGAGGCTGGGGGCACCCTTGGGTGGGGGTCCCGGGTGCCTGGGTCCCCCTTAGGAGGCTGGGGGTCACCCTTGGGTGGGGGTCCCGGGTGCCTGGGTCCCCTTATGAGGCTGGGGTCACCCTTGGGTGGGGGGTCCCGGGTGCCTGGGTCCCCATATGAGGCTGGGGGGCACCCTTGGGTGGGGGTCCCGGGTGCCTGGGTCCCCTTAGGAGGCTGGGGGGCACCCTTGGGTGGGGGTCCCGGGTGCCTGGGTCCCCTTAGGAGGCTGGGGGGCACCCTTGGGTGGGGGTCCCGGGTGCCTGGGTCCCCTTAGGAGGGTGGGGGGAGACCCTTGGGTGGGGGGTCCCGGGTGCCTGGGTCCCCCCATGAGGCTGGGGGTCACCCTTGGGAGGGGGTCCCGGGTGCCTGGGTCCCCATATGAGGCTGGGGGTCACCCTTGGGTGGGGGTCCCGGGTGCCTGGGTCCCCATGTGAGGCTGGGGGCACCCTTGGGTGGGGGGTCCCGGGTGCCTGGGTCCCCTTAGGAGGGTGGGGGAGACCCTTGGGTGGGGGTCCCGGGTGCCTGGGTCCCCCCATGAGGCTGGGGGTCACCCTTGGGAGGGGGTCCCGGGTGCCTGGGTCCCCATATGAGGCTGGGGGTCACCCTTGGGTGGGGGGTCCCGGGTGCCTGGGTCCCCATGTGAGGCTGGGGGCACCCTTGGGTGGGGGTCCCGGGTGCCTGGGTCCCCTTAGGAGGCTGGGGGGGCACCCTTGGGTGGGGGGTCCCGGGTGCCTGGGTCCCCATATGAGGCTGGGGGCACCCTTGGGTGGGGGTCCCGGGTGCCTGGGTCCCCTTATGAGGCTGGGGGAGACCCTTGGGTGGGGGTCCCGGGTGCCTGGGTCCCCTTAGGAGGCTGGGGGGGACCCTTGGGTGGGGGGTCCCGGGTGCCTGGGTCCCCTTATGAGGCTGGGGGGCACCCTTGGGTGGGGGTCCCGGACGCGTGGGTCCCCCCATGAGGCTGGGGGTGGGGTGGGGGGCTATGGGGGGGTGGGGGGGTGCCGGGTGCCCCCTGCGGCCGAGCTGGGGTCCCGGGTGCTGACGGTGCTGCAGGGCGGGGGGGGGGCGGGGGGGCCCTGCGGGGAGCCCCCCCACCGCCGCGTGCCGGAGCGGGGACATGACGCTGCGCTGCGGGGCCCTGGGGCGCTGCGCCCCCCCCACCCTGGTGAGCGCCCCTCCCCCTGCAGCCCCCTCCCCCCCCTGTCCCTCCCTTTGTCCCCATGCGCCCCCCATATGTCCCCGTGTGCCCCTGACCCCCCTTGGCACATCGTCCCCATGTCCCCCCTGTCCCCATTCCCCCGTGTCCCAACACGTCCCTTGTCCCCCCATGCCCCGCCATGTCCCCACATCCTCCCCTGTCACCCTATGTCCCGACATGTCCCCCGTGTCCCCACTCCCCCATGTCCCTCCATTCCCCCATGTCCCCACTCCCCCATGTCCCTGTGTCACCCCATGTCCCCACATCCCATGTCCCTACATGTCCCCGTGTCCCCACTCCCCCATGTCCCCCATGTCCCTCCATTCCCCCATGTCCCTGTGTCACCCCATGTCCCCACATCCCATGTCCCCTACATGTCCCCGTGTCCCCACTCCCCCATGTCCCCCATCTCCCTCCATTCCCCCATACGTCCCATGTCCCCCCATGTCCCTGTGTCACCCCGTGTCCCCACATCCCATGTCCCTACATGTCCCCCGTGTCCCCACTCCCCCCATGTCCCCCATCTCCCTCCATTCCCCCATACGTCCCATGTCCCCCCATGTCCCTGTGTCACCCCATGTCCCCACATCCCATGTCCCTACATGTCCCCGTGTCCCCACTCCCCCATGTCCCCACTCCCCCATGTCCCTGTGTCCCCCCATGTCCCCACATCCCATGTCCCTACATGTCCCCGTGTCCCCACTCCCCCATGTCCCCCATCTCCCTCCATTCCCCCATACGTCCCATGTCCCCCCCATGTCCCTCCATTCCCCCATGTCCCTGGGTCACCCCATGTCCCCCACATGTCCCCGTGTCCCCACTCCCCCATGTCCCCCCATGTCCCTCCATTCCCCCATGTCCCTGGGTCACCCCAAGTCCCCACATCCCATGTCCCTGTGTCACCCCGTGTCCCCACATCCCATGTCCCTACATGTCCCCGTGTTCCCGCTCCCCCATGCCTGTGTCCCCCCCATGTCCCCCCATGCCCCGTGTCTCCACACCCAACACCCCCCACGCCCCATGTCCCCACGCCACACGTGTATGTCCCCATGTCCCCACGCCACATGTCCCTGTGTCCCCCAAGTCATTTCCCCACATCCCACCTCCCCCATGTCCGCTGCCACCTCTCGCAGGACACATGTGACAACTGCCAGCAGATCGTCACCTTCCTCACCACCATAGCCAACGAGTCGGCCACCAAGGTGCCCATGGGGACAGGGGGGGACAGGGGGGGCGGGGGGCGTCGCAGTGCCAGCGCGGGGTGCCATGGTGGCTGTGGGCGCAGGTGGCCGTGGAGGGCTTCCTGCAGCGGGAGGTGCGCGGCGCTGCCACTGCCCTCCCTGGTGTCACCCTGCCGCGACCTGCTGCACCGCCACCTTGACCGCGTGGTCACCGACCTGGGGAGCCGCCTGGTGAGTGGGCACCCATGGGTGCTGTGGTGGAGGGGTGGCGGTGGCACGGGGTGCTGGGGGCACTGGGGACACCGTGCGTGCGCCTGGGGACGCTGCAGGGGTGCCGGGGGACACCGTGCCATCCAGGGACACCTTAGGGTGCTGGGGGGGTGGGGGGTGTTGGGGACACTTTAGGGGTGCCAGGGGACACCGTGCCATCTAGGGACACCTTAGGGTGCTGGGGGGGTGGGGGTGTTGGGGACACTTTAGGGGTGCCAGGGGACACTGTGCCATCTAGGGACACCTTAGGGTGCTGGGGGGGTGGGGGGTGTTGGGGACACTTTAGGGGTGCCAGGGGACACTGTGCCTTCCAGGGACACCTTAGGGTGCTGGGGGGGTGGGGGTGTTGGGGACACTTAGGGGTGCCAGGGGACACTGTGCCATCTAGGGACACCTTAGGGTGCTGGGGGGGGTGGGGGTGTTGGGGACACTTTAGGGGTGCCGGGGGACACCGTGCCATCCAGGGACACCTTAGGGTGCTGGGGGGGGTGGGGGTGTTGGGGGACACTTTAGGGGTGCCAGGGGACACTGTGCCATCTAGGGACACCTTAGGGTGCTGGGGGGGGTGGGGGTGTTGGGGACACTTTAGGGGTGCCAGGGGACACTGTGCCATCTAGGGACACCTTAGGGTGCTGGGGGGGGTGGGGGTGTTGGGGACACTTTAGGGGTGCCAGGGGACACTGTGCCATCCAGGGACACCTTAGGGTGCTGGGGGGGTGGGGGTGTTGGGGACACTTTAGGGGTGCCAGGGGACACTGTGCCATCTAGGGACACCTTAGGGTGCTGGGGGGGTGGGGGTGTTGGGGACACTTTAGGGGTGCCAGGGGACACTGTGCCTTCCAGGGACACCTTAGGGTGCTGGGGGGGTGGGGGTGTTGGGGACACTTTAGGGGTGCCAGGGGACACTGTGCCATCCAGGGACACCTTAGGGTGCTGGGGGGGTGGGGGTGTTGGGGACACTTTAGGGGTGCCGGGGGACACCGTGCCATCCAGGGGACACCTTAGGGTGCTGGGGGGGTGGGGGGTGTTGGGGACACTTTAGGGGTGCCAGGGGACACTGTGCCATCTAGGGACACCTTAGGGTGCTGGGGGGGTGGGGGTGTTGGGGACACTTTAGGGGTGCCAGGGGACACTGTGCCATCTAGGGACACCTTAGGGTGCTGGGGGGGTGGGGGTGTTGGGGACACTTTAGGGGTGCCAGGGGACACTGTGCCATCCAGGGACACCTTAGGGTGCTGGGGGGGGTGGGGGTGTTGGGGACACTTTAGGGGTGCCAGGGGACACTGTGCCTTCCAGGGACACCTTAGGGTGCTGGGGGGGGGTGGGGGTGTTGGGGACACTTTAGGGGTGCCAGGGGACACTGTGCCATCCAGGGACACCTTAGGGTGCTGGGGGGGGTGGGGGTGTTGGGGACACTTTAGGGGTGCCGGGGGACACCGTGCCATCTAGGGACACCTTAGGGTGCTGGGGGGGTGGGGGTGTTGGGGACACTTTAGGGGTGCCAGGGGACACTGTGCCATCCAGGGACACCTTAGGGTGCTGGGGGGGGTGGGGGTGTTGGGGACACTTTAGGGGTGCCAGGGGACACTGTGCCATCTAGGGACACCTTAGGGTGCTGGGGGGGGTGGGGGTGTTGGGGACACTTTAGGGGTGCCAGGGGACACTGTGCCTTCCAGGGACACCTTAGGGTGCTGGGGGGGGTGGGGGTGTTGGGGACACTTTAGGGGTGCCAGGGGACACTGTGCCATCTAGGGACACCTTAGGGTGCTGGGGGGGGTGGGGGTGTTGGGGACACTTTAGGGGTGCCAGGGGACACTGTGCCATCCAGGGACACCTTAGGGTGCTGGGGGGGTGGGGGTGTTGGGGACACTTTAGGGGTGCTAGGGGACACTGTGCCATCTAGGGACACCTTAGGGTGCTGGGGGGGTGGGGGTGTTGGGGACACTTTAGGGGTGCCAGGGGACACTGTGCCATCCAGGGACACCTTAGGGTGCTGGGGGGGTGGGGGTGTTGGGGACACTTTAGGGGTGCCAGGGGACACTGTGCCATCTAGGGACACCTTAGGGTGCTGGGGGGGTGGGGGTGTTGGGGACACTTTAGGGGTGCCAGGGGACACTGTGCCATCCAGGGACACCTTAGGGTGCTGGGGGGGGTGGGGGGTGTTGGGGACACTTTAGGGGTGCCAGGGGGACACTGTGCCATCTAGGGACACCTTAGGGTGCTGGGGGGTGGGGTGTGTTGGGGACACTTTAGGGGTGCCAGGGGACACTGTGCCTTCCAGGGACACCTTAGGGTGCTGGGGGCGGGGGTTGGGGACACTTTAGGGGTGCCAGGGGACACTGTGCCATCTAGGGACACCTTAGGGTGCTGGGGGGGGTGGGGGGTGTTGGGGGACACTTTAGGGGTGCCAGGGGACACTGTGCCATCTAGGGACACCTTAGGGTGCTGGGGGGGGTGGGGGTGTTGGGGACACTTTAGGGGTGCCAGGGGACACTGTGCCATCCAGGGACACCTTAGGGTGCTGGGGGGGTGGGGGTGTTGGGGACACTTTAGGGGTGCCAGGGGACACTGTGCCATCTAGGGACACCTTAGGGTGCTGGGGGGGTGGGGGTGTTGGGGACACTTTAGGGGTGCCAGGGGACACTGTGCCATCTAGGGACACCTTAGGGTGCTGGGGGGGGTGGGGGTGTTGGGGACACTTTAGGGGTGCCAGGGGACACTGTGCCATCCAGGGACACCTTAGGGTGCTGGGGGGGGTGGGGGTGTTGGGGACACTTTAGGGGTGCCAGGGGACACTGTGCCATCCAGGGACACCTTAGGGTGCTGGGGGGGGTGGGGGTGTTGGGGACACTTTAGGGGTGCCAGGGGACACTGTGCCTTCCAGGGACACCTTAGGGTGCTGGGGGGGGTGGGGGTGTTGGGGACACTTTAGGGGTGCCAGGGGACACTGTGCCTTCCAGGGACACCTTAGGGTGCTGGGGGGGGTGGGGGGTGTTGGGGACACTTTAGGGGTGCCAGGGGACACTGTGCCATCCAGGGACACCTTAGGGTGCTGGGGGGGGGGGGTTGGGGACACCATGCTACCTGGGGACACTGCAGGGGTGGCAGGGGACACTGTGCCTTCCAGGGACACCTTAGGGTGCTGGGGGAGGTTGGGGACACTGCAGGGGTGCCAGGGGACACCATGCCATCCAGGGTCACCTTAGGGTGCTGGGGGATTGGGGCCACCATGCCAGCTGGGGACACCCTGAGGTGCTGAGGGGTTTGGGGACATCACACCAGCTGGGGACACCTCAGGATGTTGGGGGAGCAGCTGGGGACACTGTCCATGCAGGACACCTGGGGGTGCCTGGGGACACCGTGCCACTCGGGTCACCTCGGGTGCCCCATGCTGTGTCCCCAGAAGCCCTCGGTCATCTGCGCCCGGCTGGAGCTGTGCCCGGGCGAGCCCGGGGGGCCCCCAGCTGTGCCCCTCTCCGGGGCGCTCAGCACCCACCTGCAGGTACAGCACCTTGGGTGGGGGAGGGGGGTGCCCGGCCCCAGCACAAGGTCTGCTGGCCACCAGCATGGCCACCTCCATGGGCACCTGTGGGCATCTCCATGGACATGATCATCGCTTTGGGTGTGGGCATCTTGGTGGGCATCTCTGTGGGCATCTCCATGGGCATGGGGCATCTCGGTGGGCATCTCCATGGGGATGGGCATCTTGGTGGGCATCTCCACGGGGATGGGCATGGGCATCTCAGTGGGCATCTCCAGGGCATCTCAGTGGGCATCTCCATGGGCATGGGCATCTTGGTGGGCATCTCCATGGGGATGGGCATCTCGGTGGGCATCTCTGTGGGCATCTCCACGGGCATGGGCATCTTGGTGGGCATCTCCATGGGCATGGGCATCTCGGTGGGCATCTCCATGGGCATGGGCATCTTGGTGGGCATCTCTGTGGGCATCTCCACGGGGATGGGCATGGGCATCTCGGTGGGCATCTTGGTGGGCATCTCCATGGGGATGGGCATCTTGGTGGGCATCTCTGTGGGCATCTCCACGGGGATGGGCATCTCCATGGGGATGGGCATCTTGGTGGACATCTTGGTGGGCATCTCCACGGGGATGGGCATGGGCATCTCGGTGGGCATCTCCATGGGCATGGGCATCTTGGTGGGCATCTCCATGGGGATGGGCATCTCTGTGGGCATCTCCATGGGCATGGGCATCTCCATGGGGATGGGCATCTTGGTGGGCATCTCTGTGGGCATCTCCACGGGGATGGGCATCTTGGTGGGCATCTCCATGGGCATGGGCATCTTGGTGGGCATCTCCACGGGCATGGGCATCTTGGTGGGCATCTCCATGGGCATGGGCATCTCGGTGGGCATCTCTGTGGGCACAGGCATGGACATGGGCATCTCTGTGGGCTATGAACATCTCCATGGGTGTCTGTGGGCGCCTGTGTGGGCAGGGACACAGGTGTCTGTGGGCACGGGCAGCTCCGTGGGTCTCTGTGGGCACCTCCACAGACACGGGTGTTGGTGGGCGCCGTCCCCTCCATGGGTGCCACTGTGGGCGCAGCGCAGGGCCCCCCGAACATGGGCACACGGGGCGTCTGCGGGGGCACCGACGCGGCCCTAAGCACAGCGGGGGGGCTGGGCACCCGCGGGCCCCCCTGTGGGCACCAGCACGGCCACAGCCCCACCATTAGTCTCCAGAGTGAACGCCCGCCCGCAGGTGCCCACCGGCGAGGCGCTGCCGCTGCCGCTGCCGCTGTGCTGGCTGTGCCGCACCTTCGTGGCCCGCGCCGAGGCCGTCATCCCGGTGGAGAAGGTGGCAGCGGCAGCGGCGGGGCTGTGCCGGGTGCTGCCGGCGGTGGCGGCGGGCGCGTGCCAGTGCCTGGCCCAGCGGTACGCAGCGCTGGCGCTGGAGGGGGTGCTGGGGCGCCTGGGCCCCCGCCTGCTCTGTCGCCTGCTCTTCATCTGCCGCCCCGAAAACGGTGACGCACCATTGTCACCGCCCGGGCCGTCCCTGGCGGCCGCCGTGGCCCTGTTGGCTGCTTGCGTTGGCACCGAGGTGAGCGGGGTGGGCCGTGGTGGCACGGGTGGGGGTGGCACTGCAGGGTGAGTGCCTGGGGACACGCCTGGGGGTGGCACAGGGCACCCAAGGGTGTCACAGCCCCAAGGGGACATGCTGGGGACTCAAAGGGTGGCAACCTCAAGGGACACGCCCCTGGGGACACGTCTTGGGGCGTCAAGAGCCCCTGGGGACACGCTCCAAGGTGTCACAGCCGCTGCAGGGGACACATCCCGGGGTGTCACAGCCCCTGGGGAAACACTCAAAGGTGTCACAGCCCCAGGGGACACGTCCCAGGGTGTCACAGCCCCAGGGGGACATGCTGGGGCCCCAAAGGGCGGCAGCCCCAAGGGACACGTCCCAGGGGTGCCACATTCTCAAGGGAGTACCACAACCCCTGGGGACACAGCGAGGTCCCCAAAAGGTATCACACCCCCACACAATGTGCCAGGGTCCCCGAGGATGTCACAGCCCCTGGGGGACGCACTCAGGGGTGTCACCAGGTATAGGACCCTCTGAAGTGGGGTGGGGACACCGAGAACGCCACAGCCCCACGGGTCACACCAAGGATGTCACAGCCCTGGGGAGGGGGTTCCCAGGGGTGTCCCCACCCTGGGGGGACACACCAGGGGACCCCCCTGACACCCATGTCCCTACCCTGCAGGACCTGGGAGCAGGCCACCCTCTCCCTGCATTGTCCCCAAAGCTGGGACCCTGCGCCCTGGGCCCGGCCTACTGGTGCTCCAGCCCCGAGGCCGCCCACCGCTGCCAGGTGAGCTGGGGGTGAGGCGGGGGGACACCGAGGGGACAAGGGGGGGGCCTGGTGCCCGCCTTACCCCCAGCTAACACCCCCCCCCGCTCTCCCCCAGGCCCTGCAGCACTGCCAGGAGCACGTCTGGATGTAGGAGGGCACAAGGAGCCCCCCAGCCCTGCCCCCCCCGGCCCCCAGCCCCCCAATAAAGCTTGGATGCTGCTGTGCCTCAGTTTCCCCGGTTTGGGGGGGGGTGGGGGTGGGGGGGCTTTTCTCGGAAAGCAGGTGGGTTTTCACACCTCCCAAAAAGCTGCAAAACCCACGACTCCCCCAAACGCAAGGAGAGAAGCAAAGGCGGAAAATGGTTACAAAAATACAGTGGGTGGCGTTTAATGGGGGAGAGGGGGGCGGGGGGGGGCTCCCGGAGGGGGGAGGGGCACCCCCCAAGAGGCTGCTGCTCTCCCCGGGGTGCTCAGGCGCCTTGTTGGTTCGTCTCATCCTCCTCACGCCGCTTCCAGATCTGTGGCAGAGTGGGGGAGGGGGGTCAAGGTGGGGCGAGGGGACTTTTTTTTTTTTTTTTTTGGGGGGGGGGGGGGGGGGGGGGCACAGCTGTCCCCCAGGACCCCCCCTCGCTGTCACCGCAGCCCCTCACCTGGATGTACGCCTCCGAGAGCGTGATCATCTGCGGCAAGATGTCAGTCACCTGCAGGTCCTGCAGCTCGTACCACTTCCCGGTGCCCTGTGAAGGGACAGGAGGGGACAGAGGGGATGTCGGGGGGGGGGGGGAGGGGGCACCCCCCTTGTCACACACACACACACACCCCCCCGGGGGCGAGGGACACTCACGTGGTGCAGCACGTGGATGCGGTACGAGCCCTCCGAGGGCTTCCCGTCGTGCACGATGTTGGCGATCAGGTCGTAGGTGGTGTTGGCGTGCGCCGCCTGCACCTCCTCCGACAGGTACTCCCGCAGGTCCACGTTCCTGGGGGCCCCCCCGAGCAGCCAGCACCCCTCAGCCGGGGAGCACCCCCACCCCGGGGGCACCCCCACCCCGGGGGCACCCCCACCAACCCTGCCCAGATGCTTTCAAAACCCCCCTATGTGCTTTCAACCCCTCAAAACCCTCTTGTGATGCCGCCAAACCTCCCCCGGGCACCTCCAACCCCCCCCAGGGCACCCCCCCAAACCTCCCCCAGGAACCCCCACCCCCCTCCCAGGCACCTCAAAACCTCCCCTGGATGCCCCCAAACCCCCCCAAAACCTCCCCCAGGCGCCCCAAAACTTCCTCTGGATGCCCCAAACCTCCTCAAGGTACCTCAAAACCTCCCCCAGGAACCCCCACCCCCCTCCCAGGCACCTCAAAACCTCCCCCGGATGCCCCCAAACCCCCCAAAAACCTCCCCCAGGCACCCCAAAACTTCCTCTGGATGCCCCAAACCGCCTCAAGGTACCTCAAAACCTCCCCCAGGCACCCCAAAACTTCCTCTGGATGCCCCAAACCTCCTCAAGGTACCTCAAAACCTCCCCCAGGCACCCCAAAACTTCCTCTGGATGCCCCAAACCTCCTCAAGGTACCTCAAAACCTCCCCCAGGAACCTCCACCCCCCTCCCAGGCACCTCAAAACCTCCCCTGGATGCCCCGAACCCCCCCAAAACCTCCCCCAGATGCCCCCAAACCCCAGCGGAGCACAGAGAAAGGGAGACGGGGGCTCCACATGCCCACCCAGGGCACTCGCGTGATGTTCAACACTCACGTGATGGGGAAGTTGACGATGGTGGGGTTCTTCTCCACAAAAAAGTTGTTCTTGGTGAAGCGCTTGATGCAGAAGATGAGGTAGGGGGGCAGCTTGGTGAGCTGGAAGCGCTTCAGGAAGTTCTCCTTGTAGGTCTTGTACTCCTTCTCGGTGGCGCCGTTGAACTTGGCCAAGATGCTGAAGAGGGGCACCTGGGGGATGATGAGCTGCTCCTTCTCGTCCTTGTAGAGCGGCGCAGTGGGAAGGTCCAGCGTCAGGTACATGAAGGTGGATTCCACCATCATCTCCTGGTACTCGCTGTTCTGCAGGAGCTGCGCCTTCTCCTCGGCCGGCTGCGGAACACAGGGCTCAGGGCAGGGGCTTACAGACCCCCCCGGGGGCGAGGAACGCCCCCCCCTTTGCACCTCTGCATACTCACCAGATCCGGGTGAGGCAGTTTTTTGGTGAAGATGCGCATGGAGCCCTGGAAGACGTCGGTGACAATGGCTGTGGGGACAGAAAAGAGGTTGGGGGGGCAGTGGGGGTGACGAGTGTCAGGCGGGGGGGTGCCCCGGGGGCCGTCGCTGCCCCACGCTCACTCTTCTTCTTCTTCTTCGTGCCACCCAGGGCCGAGTGCAGCGCATTCAGGAACCAGGAGAGGAAATCCACCCCATCCCCTGCAAACCAGAGAGTAAATCAGAACCTGGGGTGCGGTGGGGGCTGGATCCAGCACCCCCTCCCCGCCACCCCACCCCGCTCCCCACCTTGCTTGGTGATCTGGAAGTTCTTCTTGCTGCAGAGGACCACGGCCTGCAGCATCTCGTGGGGCGAGACGTGCGCTTTGAAATTCCGGGGGTTCCACAGTTTCCGCATCAGCTCCCCGAAGCGCTGCACCAGCAGGAACATGATGTCCCCGGGCGGGCGCTGGATGCTCTTGTAGTTCTCCTCCTCCAAAAAATAATTCCTCAACGGCGGCACATTGGATAAAGCCTGCGGGAGAGGAGCTGGGCAGCACCCCCGCCAGCCCTGCGGGGTGGGTTTTGGGGGTTTTCACCCCACAAACGAAGCCTGGAGCCCCCCCCCCCCCCCCCCCCCCGCGGTGATACCTGGAGGACGGCATTGGCGTAGTCGTTGGCTTTGATGTTGTTGAGCCCCACGATGCCGGGCAGGTACGTGGTGCCGTCATAGGCACGGGAGAGCTTGGCCTGCTTGTCCAGGTTGGTGATCTGCTGCGCGGTGAAGGTGGGCTTCAGCACATACTGCGGGACAGAAATGGTGTCAGAAAAGAGGGGGGGAGCACAAAGGTGACCCCCCGCCCCCCCCGGGCGGCTCAGCCCCCTGCCGCACCGTGATGTCCTCCAGCGAGGAGTCGATGATCTCGTAGTTGTCGGGCAGGCAGTAGAACTTGAGGGTGTGGAGGTTGAGGAAGACATGGTGGCTGAACTGGACGCTGTGGATGTAGGCGTGAGACTTCAGCCCACGGCCTGGGGGGGGGACAGGAGGGGGTCAGGGTGGGGGGTGGGGGCCACGGCAGGGCGCTCGAGGGGGAGGGGGGATGGGCTGGGAGAACCTCGGGTCCCCAGAGACGAGAAAGGGGGAACTGAGCAGCCAGGAGGAGGTGGAAGTGAGACGGAAGCAATTCCCCCCCCCGCATCTGAGGGCTGCTTCACCCTGGGGGTCCCTGTGTCCCCCCACGCAGCACCCCGGCCCCTGGGTGTCCCCTGACAGCACCCCGCTCCCTGGCTGTCCCCTGTCACTCTCCCAAGGAACCATCCCTGTCCCTAGCTATGCCACATGATCCCCGCTGCAGCACCCTGTCCCTGGGTGTCCCCTGTATCCCCTGCAGCAGCACCCTAGTCCCCGAGTGTCCCCTGGGTCCCCCCCAGCAGCAGCCCCTAGTCCTTGAGCATCCCCCCTAGCAGCACCCCTTGTCCCTGGGGTGTCCCCACGTGCCCGCTGCAGCACCCCTGTCCCTGGTTGTGTCCCCCCCAGCAGCACCCCTGCCCCTAGGTGTCCCCCTGTCACACTCCTGTCCCTGGTTGTGTGTCCCCAAGCAGCACCCCTGTCCCTGGAGCGTCCCCATGTCCCCCAGAGCGGCACCCCTGCCCCTGGGGTGTCCCTGTGTCCCCCCCAGCAGCACCCCTGACCCTAGGCGTCCTCACGTCCCCCCATCAGCCACACCCCTGCCCCTAAGTGTCCCCGTGTCCCCCCAGCAGCACCCCAGCCCCCAGGTGAGGGGGGGCTCACCCTGGAAGTACTTCCCGCAGACGAGGCAGGCGTAGACGTTGATGTGGGACAGCGAGATGGAGCAGAGCTTCTCAAAATCAAAGTCCAGCACGCTCCTGGAACAGGGGCAGAGCTGTGGGCTGCCGGGGGGGGCCCCACAGGGCTAGAGGGGACCCCTGGGGTTGGGGGGGACCCCCGCTGGACCCCAAAAAGCCCCACCCCCTGCGCCCCGCTCACTTGTTGATGGTGTCCAGGTAGGGGCAGTGCCGGCTGCGCTGGTCCTCGGGGTCGAAGCGGCCATAGCGCACTGCGGGGGGAACGGCTTGTTAGCGACAAGGTGTCATTACCGCAGGGGGCACGGGGCCCTCGCAAGCACCGGGGGGGCGATGCTGACCGCCACCCACGGAGCAACCCCCTCCCCCGCCGCCATCGTGCACCCCCGGGGCTGAGCCTCGGTTCCCCCCTCCACCGGCCAGACCTTGGCTCAGGACCCGCCGGATCAGCCGCCCGCCCCCCCGCCAGCCCAGCGCCCTTCCCCTCCCCCCGTCGGCCGCCGTGCCCCCCCGGTCCCCACCGGTGGGCTCGGGCTCAGGGTCGGAGTCGCCGTCAGGCTCCCTCTCCCGCTTGACCCGCACCGGGCCGGTGGCGGCGGAGCCTCCCCAGGAGCCGCTCCCGCCGCCCGGTTCCCGCTTAACGCGCGCGGGATCCACCGGCAGGGGCAGGCCCAGGCCCGGGCCCGGCTCCGCCGCCTCCCGCCGCCCGCGCTCCCGTTCTGCCTCCCGCCGCCCCCGGGACCGCTCGGCCTCCCCATCCCGGCGGCTCCGCGACGAGCCCCGCGAGGAGGAGGAGGATGAGGATGAGGAGGAGGCGGTAGCGGAGGCCGCCGCCCGCGGGGCCGCCCGGGGTTCCCGGTCCCGCTCCCGCTTCCCGCGGCCGGACATGGCGCTGTGCGCAGGCGCGCGCCGGGCAGCACAGGGCGCTCACTTCCGGCGAGGCACTTCCGGTACGTCACTTCCGCTCATGCGCGGGGCGGGCGCCCCGCTGGCTTTTCAAGGGGCTTTTAAAGGGACCGCGTCCCGTTAGCGGCGGGGCGCTCCCCGCTCCCCGCGGGTGGCGGCCGATGGAGGCAGCGGCGGCGGCGGGCTGGCGCTGCCGGCCGGGCGGGCGGCTCGATATGAGCCATGGCTTCGTGCGGCACATCCGCCGCAACCAGATCGCCAGGTACCGGCAGCGGCGGGGCCCTGGGGACCCCCCTCCCCTGGGACGGGGCCCCCCGGTTCCTCCCCGGTAACCCCCCCGGTCCCCCCCGGTGCGCAGGGACGCGTACGAGCGGGCGGTGCGGCAGGCGCGGGGGCGGGCGCGGGGCCGGCTCACCCCGGCCCCCCCCCGGCCCCGACGCCCCGACCAACAGGTCTACCGGCCCCGGCGGCCCGGTGAGCGGGTGGGAGCACGGGGGGGGGGGGGCTGGAGCACGGGGGCACCCGGGAGTGGGATATGGGGGGCGACCTGGGGTGGGCCGCCTACGGGGGGGGTGTCACCCGTTGGGGGGGGGCACCCAGGGGTGGGGGGGGGGTGCATAAGGGAGGGTGGGGGGCACCCTAGGGAGGGCCAGGGCACGGGGGGGCATCCACGGGAGTTACGGGGCGGGGGGGCACCACGGCGGGGTCGACATGGGAGGGGGCGTCCCCCAGCGGTGATGAGGCTGGGAGCATCCCAGGGTGGGCCAAATGGGGGGGGGGGCTAAGAGAGGGGTGGGGATAGGGGCACCCCAGGGTGGAGTGAGATATGGCGTCACCTAAGGGAGCACCCCGGGGTTGAGGGGGCATCCCAGGGTGGGCTGGGACATGGGGGGCACCTTGGGGTGAGGGGGGACCCCGGGGTGGGCTGGGAATTGGGGGGCACCCAAGAGATGGGTGGGGTTGGGCGGCACCCCTGGGGCGGCACCCAAGGGTGGGCCAGGGCGTGGGGTGGGCTGCACTGGCAGCCCCCTGAGGGTGCAGACCCCACAGGGGGTCCCGGGAGAGACGCCAGCCCGGCCCCCCCCCCCAGCCGACACCCGCGGCCCCCGGCTCTTCTGCCTGGAGTATGAGGGGGACGATGGCCACGTCACCAGTGTCATCGTGCACCAGGTGGGGACCTGGGACCCCCAGCCCGGGGGGAGGCTGGCCAGGGCCGTGGGGGCACCTGTGGGTGCGGGGGGCAATGGGGGGGGGGGGTGCTGGGCACCCATGGGTGAGGGGGGGCAAGGAGGGGGGATGCTGGGGGTGGTGTGTGTGTGTGTCTGGGCACCCATGGGTGAGAGGTGGAAAGGAGGGGGGGGATGCTGGGGGGGGGGGTGGGTGTCTGGGGTGGGGGGAGTCTGGGCACCAATGGGTGAGGGGGGGTCTGGGGTGGGGGGATGCTGGGGGGAGTCTGGGCACCCATGGGTGGGGGGGTCTGGGGCGGGGGGATGCTAGGGGGGAGTCTGGGCACCCATGGGTGGGGGGGTCTGGGGCGGGGGGATGCTAGGGGGGAGTCTGGGCACCCATGGGTGGGGGGGTCTGGGGCGGGGGGATGCTAGGGGGGAGTCTGGGCACCCATGGGTGGGGGGGTCTGGGGCGGGGGGATGCTAGGGGGGAGTCTGGGCACCCATGGGTGGGGGGGTCTGGGGCGGGGGGATGCTAGGGGGGAGTCTGGGCACCCATGGGTGGGGGGGGTCTGGGGCGGGGGGATGCTAGGGGGGAGTCTGGGCACCCATGGGTGGGGGGGTCTGGGGCGGGGGGATGCTAGGGGGGAGTCTGGGCACCCATGGGTGAGGGGGGGCTGGGTCAGAGGGATGCTAGGGGGGAGTCTGGGCACCCATGGGTGAGGGGGGGCTGGGTCAGAGGGATGCTAGGGGGGAGTCTGGGCACCCATGGGTGGGGGGGGTCTGGGGCGGGGGGATGCTAGGGGGGAGTCTGGGCACCCATGGGTGGGGGGGCCAAAGGGAAGGACACTGTGCAGGGGGGTGTTGAGGCACCCATGGGTGCTGGTGGATGCCGGCTTCCCTGCAGTGAAGGGGGGTGCCGTGGGGCAGGGGTGCAGTAGGTGCCCTGCTGGGTGGGTGTGGGTGCTGCCGTGGGGCAGGGGCTTGCTGCCGGGGGGCGGTGGGGTGCCGTGGGGTACAGCGGGTGACTGGGTGCCGCAGGGGGACAGCGCGGAGGAGGTGACGCGGCGGGTGTGCGCCCAGAGCCCGCTGGAGCCCGCCCTGCGCCGGGCCCTCTGCCAGCGGGTGCAGGATGAGCTCAGCAAGCGCCGGGGGACAGGGTGACACAGCTGCCACCCCCGGGGGGACGCTGCCACCCCCAGGGACGGGCACCAGTTGCTGCCTGGTGTCAATAAAGGTGCTGTGAGGTGCTGGTGTCTGGCTGCACTTGGGGAAACTGAGGCACAGGGAGGGACCCCGGGCTGGGGGTGGCGGTGGATCTTGAGGACCCCAGTGTGTCACCATGTTGTATCCCCACTGTCACCGCCCTCAGCATCCCCTGCCATGGGTGCCAGGGTGCCCCTTTGTGGGTGACAATGGGTGCCATGTCCCCAGGATCCCCATCCTCTCGTCCCCCCACCCAGTGCCATTGTGTCCCCAGGGTTGTCCCCACCCCGGGACCCTCCATCACAGTGGCAGGGCCACAGCACCCTCCTGTGTCGTCGTCCCCCCCCCCCCCCCGCATTGGTGGCACCTGGGGACGAGACTGGGTGTCCCCGGGGCGAGTCCCACTGGTGTGTTGTCGTAGGGTCTCCTCGGAGCGGATTGTGGTGGGGTCTCCCCGGATTGGGTCCCTTTGTCATTGTAGGGTCCCCCAAGAGCAAGGCGTGCTGGCCTGTCACTGGGGGGGCTCCTGGGGGGGGCTCCCCAGCGCAGACCCTGCTGCTTTGTTATTGTAGGGGCTCCCCAAAACACATCCTGGTGCTTCTTTATCGTGGGGTCTCCGTGAACATCATCCCTCTGGCTTGTTGTTGTAGGGTCTCCCCAGAGCAGCTTCTGGTGCTTATTGTAGGGACCAGGATGTTTGTTATTGTAGGGTCTCCCCAAAACACATCCTGGTGCTTCTTTATTGTAGGGTCTCCCCAAAACAAATCTGGACGATTATGTATTGTAGGGTCTCCGTGAACATCATCCCTCTGATTTGTTGATGTAGGGTCTTCCCAAAATACCCTGACAGTTTGTTATTGTAGGGTCTCCCCAAAGCAGATCCTGGGGATTGCTTTTTTATTTATTTATTTATTTATTTATTGTGGGGTCTCTGTGGACATCATTCTACTGGGTTATTATTGTAGGGTCTCCCCAAAGCAAATCTTGATGCTTATTTATTGCAGGGTCCCCGTGGAGATCATCAGGCTGGTGTGTTATGCAGGGTCTCCGTGTGGGTCATCCAGCTGGTTTGTTATTGTAGGGCCTCCCCAAAACAGATCCTGGGGCTTATTTATTGTAGGGCCTCCCCAAAACAGATCTTGGGGCTTATTTATTGTAGGGCCTCCCCAAAACAGATCCTGGGGCTTATTTATTGTAGGGCCTCCCCAAAACAGATCCTGGGGCTTATTTATTGTAGGGCCTCCCCAAAACAGATCCTGGGGCTTATTTATTGTAGGGCCTCCCCAAAACAGATCTTGGGGCTTATTTATTGTAGGGTCTCCCCAAAACAGATCCTGGGGCTTATTTATTGTAGGGCCTCCCCAAAACAGATCTTGGGGCTTATTTATTGTAGGGTCTCCCCAAAACAGATCTTGGGGCTTATTTATTGTAGGGCCTCCCCAAAACAGATCCTGGGGCTTATTTATTGTAGGGCCTCCCCAAAACAGATCTTGGGGCTTATTTATTGTAGGGTCTCCCCAAAACAGATCTTGGGGCTTATTTATTGTAGGGCCTCCCCAAAACAGATCTTGGGGCTTATTTATTGTAGGGTCTCCCCAAAACAGATCTTGGGGCTTATTTATTGTAGGGCCTCCCCAAAACAGATCTTGGGGCTTATTTATTGTAGGGCCTCCCCAAAACAGATCCTGGGGCTTATTTATTGTAGGGCCTCCCCAAAACAGATCCTGGGGCTTATTTATTGTAGGGCCTCCCCAAAACAGATCCTGGGGCTTATTTATTGTAGGGTCTCCCCAAAACAGATCCTGGGGCTTATTTATTGTAGGGCCTCCCCAAAACAGATCCTGGGGCTTATTTATTGTAGGGCCTCCCCAAAACAGATCTTGGGGCTTATTTATTGTGGGGGTCTCTGTGGACACCGTTCTGCTGGGTTATTATTGTAGGGTCTCCCCAAAGCAAATCCTGGTGCTTATGATCCACCAAAACAGATCCTAGTGCTCAGTTATTGGAGGGATCTCCAGGATGGCTGGTGCTCATCCAGCTGGTTTGTTATTGCAGGGTCTCCCCAAAGCAGATCCTGGGGCTTATTTATTGTAGGGTCTCCCCAAAACAAATCTTGATGCTTATTTATTGTGGGGTCTCCATGGAGATCATCAGGCTGGTGTGTCATTGCAGGGTCTCCATGTGGATCACCCAGGTGGTTTGTTGTTGTAGGGTCTTCCCAAAGCAGATCCCGCTGGTTTGTTGTTGTTGTGTCTTCCCGAAGCAGATCCTGGTGCTTATTTATTGTAGGGTCTCCTGTGGGGATCACCCGGCTGGTTTGTTGTTGCAGGGTCTCCCTGTGGATCACCCAGCTGTAGGATCTGTAGGATCTGCCCAAAGCAGATCCCGCTGGTTTGTTGTTGTTGTGTCTTCCCGAAGCAGATCCTGGTGCTTATTTATTGTAGGGTCTCCTGTGGGGATCACCCGGCTGGTTTGTTGTTGCAGGGTCTCCCTGTGGATCACCCAGCTGTAGGATCTGTAGGATCTGCCCAAAGCAGATCCCTCTGGTTTGTTGTTGCCGGGTCTCCTCAAAACGTCTGGCTGGTTTGTTATTGTAGGGTCTCCCCAGAACACATCCTGGGGCTTATTTATTGTAGGGTCTCCCTGTGGATCACCCAGCTGCTGTTACTGTAGGATCTGCCCAAAGCAGATCCCCTGGTTTGTTGTTGCCGGGTCTCCCCGAAGCGGATCCTGGGGCTCTGTTACCGCGGGGTGTCCCCGGAGCTCCTCCGGCTGCTCCGTCACCGCGGGGTGTCCCCAAGGCCCGTCGGGCTCCTTGCGGCGCTGGGGGCTCGGTCCCCACCGGGGGGTGTCCCGGGGGGGCGGCAGCAGTGAGGGGGGGTGGGGGGGGCCCGTGCCAGCCACAGCGCCAGGCCGATGGCCAGGAGGAGGAGGAGGAGGGTGCCGAGGCCGATGGCCACCAGTGCCACACGCCAGCGCCGGTGTCCCCTGCGCTGCTGCCGTGCCACCGCCCGGGTGCTGCGGGTGAACGTTGCGCCCTGCAGGGACAGCCCGGGGGGGTCTATAGGGTACTGCGCCCCGGCCGTATAGGCCTATAGTGGCTGGGGGGGCACTATAGGGACGTGTGGCCCTATAGCACCCCACGGCCCTGTAGTGTCCCCCCCCCCGGGGCTGTATGGCCCTATAGTGTCATCCCCCCCCCCCCCCCCCCCCCCGGGGCTATATGGCCCTATAGTGTCCCCCCGTCCTCCCCCCCGGGGCTGTATGGCCCTATAGTGTCCCCGTCCCCCCCCCCCCGGGGCTATATGGCCCTATAGTGTCCCCCCGTCCTCCCCCCCGGGGCTATATGGCCCTATAGTGTCCCCCCGTCCTCCCCCCCCGGGGCTATATGGCCCTATAGTGTCGTCGTCCCCCCCCGGGGCTATATGGCCCTATAGTGTCGTCGTCCCCCCCCGGGGCTGTATGGCCCTATAGTGTCGTCCCCCCCCGGGGCTATATGGCCCTATAGTGTCGTCCCCCCCCTGGGGCTGTATGGCCCTATAGTGTGTCCCCCCCCGGGGCTATATGGCCCTATAGTGTGTGTGTTCCCCCCCCCCCGGGGCTGTATGGCCCTATAGTGTGTGTGTTCCCCCCCCCCCGGGGCTATATGGCCCTATAGTGTGTGTCTTCCCTCCCCCCCGGGGCTGTATGGCCCTATAGTGTGTGTCCCCCCACCCGGGGCTATATGGCCCTATAGTGTGTGTGTCCCCCCCCGGGGCTATATGGCCCTATAGTGTGTGTGTCCCCCCCCGGGGCTGTATGGCCCTATAGTGTCGTCGTCCCCCCGGGGCTATATGGCCCTATAGTGTGTGTGTCCCCCCCCCCGGGGCTATATGGCCCTATAGTGTGTGTCCCCCCCCCCCCCGGGGCTATATGGCCCTATAGTGTCCCCCCCCAGGGGCTGTATGGCCCTATAGTGTGTGTCCCCCCCCCCCGGGGCTATATGGCCCTATAGTGTCCCCTCCCAGGGCTGTATGTCCCTATAGTGTGTCCCCCCCCCGGGGCTATGTGTCCCTATAGTGTCCCCCCAGGGCTCTGTGTGCCCCTCCAAGGGCCATATGTCCCTATAGCGTGTCCCACCCTGGAGCCATGTGTCCTTATAGGGTCCCCCAGGGCTCTGTGTGTCCCTATAATGTGTCACCCCTGGGGCTGTATGTCCCTGTACTGTGTCCCACCCTGGGGCCTGTGTCCCTATAGTGTCCCCCCAGGGCTATATGTCCCTATAGCATGTCCCACCCTGGGGCCGTGTCCCTAAAGTGTCCCCCCCAGGCCTCTGTGTGCCCCTCCCCAGGGCTATATGTCCCTATAGCGTGTGTCCCCTGGGGCCGTGTGTCCCTGTGGCGTTCCCCACCCCGGGCCATACGTCCCTATAGGTGCCCACCATGCTGCGCAGCTCCTGGGCCCGGCTGTCGAGCTCGCTGAGGTGCCCGTCCCGCTCCAGCGCCCGGGCGAAATTCTGCTTCATCAGCTCCGTCACCTCCTCGGCCTCACGCTGGCAGCGTGCCAGCCCTGCCTGGGGACAGGGACACCGTGGGGACACCGGCACCGGGGGGGGGGGGGGGGTGGACTTGAGGGGGGCTGCGGGGGTGGGCCACCTGGGGGACATGGGGACCACTGGGACACGGGGACTATAGGGACAGACACCATGGGGACATTGGGGACATGGCACTATGGGAATGGGTGGATGTGGGGACACAGGGACTGTAGGGGCAGACACTGTGGGGACATGGGACTGTGGGAACGGGGGGATATGGGGACACTGGGACCATTGGGACACAGGGACTAGAGGGACAGGGACCATGGGGACACAGGACTATGGGGATGTGGGGACATGGGGACCATTGGGATACAGGGACTAGAGGGACAGGGACCATGGGGACATTGGGACCGTGGGGACATGGGGACCATTGGGATACAGGGACTAGAGGGACAGGGACCATGGGGACATTGGGACCGTGGGGACATGGGGACCATTGGGATACAGGGACTAGAGGGACAGGGACCATGGGGACATTGGGACTGTGGGGACATGGGGACCATTGGGATACAGGGACTAGAGGGACAGGGACCATGGGGACACAGGACTATGGGGATGTGGGGACATGGGGACCATTGGGATACAGGGACTAGAGGGACAGGGACCATGGGGACATTGGGACCGTGGGGACATGGGGACCATTGGGATACAGGGACTAGAGGGACAGGGACCATGGGGACATTGGGACCGTGGGGACATGGGGACCATTGGGATACAGGGACTAGAGGGACAGGGACCATGGGGACATTGGGACCATGGGGACATGGGGACCATTGGGATACAGGGACTAGAGGGACAGGGACCATGGGGACATTGGGACCGTGGGGACATGGGGACCATTGGGATACAGGGACTAGAGGGACAGGGACCATGGGGACACAGGACTATGGGGATGTGGGGACATGGGGACCATTGGGATACAGGGACTAGAGGGACAGGGACCATGGGGACATTGGGACCGTGGGGACATGGGGACCATTGGGATACAGGGACTAGAGGGACAGGGACCATGGGGACACAGGACTATGGGGATGTGGGGACATGGGGACCATTGGGATACAGGGACTAGAGGGACAGGGACCATGGGGACATTGGGACCGTGGGGACATGGGGACCATTGGGATACAGGGACTAGAGGGACAGGGACCATGGGGACATTGGGACCATGGGGACATGGGGACCATTGGGATACAGGGACTAGAGGGACAGGGACCATGGGGACATTGGGACCGTGGGGACATGGGGACCATTGGGATACAGGGACTAGAGGGACAGACGCTATGGGGACACAGGGACCATGGGGATATGGCACTATGGGAATGGGGGCTATGGGGACACAGAGACCACTGGGGACACAGGGACCATGGGGACTTCAGGCCAAGGGCACTTCAGGGAAGGAGCCCGTGGGGACACGGGGAACGCGGGGACAGGCACCGTGGGGACACGGGTATTGTGGGGACAAGGGAACCTCCGGGAAGGAGACCGTGGGGACACAGGGGCCACGGGGAGGGGGCGCAGGCCGCGTGAGGAGGGGGACGTGGGGACCGCGGGTGCCCCATGGCGGTGGCACCAGGGGCCGTTGGCACCGGCGGGGGGGGGGGGAGGGGAACGGGACCCCGGCGACACGGGACACACACCAGCACCGCGCGGCCGTGGGGACAGGGCACGGGGGCACGCGCGGGTGGGTCCCCCCCCGGGTGCGTGTGTCCCCCCTCTGTCCCCTCCCCCCCCCCCCCCCCCCCCCCGGGAAGCGAAAGCGGCGGCGGAGCCCCCGCGCTCACCATGGCCCCGCGGCTGCGGCCGGGCCGGGGGTCGCTGCCGGCACCGGGGCCGCTGCCCGGGGGTCGCTGCCGGCACCGGGGCCGCTGCCCGGGGGTCGCTGCCGGCACCGGGGTCGCTGCCGGCACCGGGGTCGCTGCCCCGGGGGTCGCTGCCGGCACCGGGGTCGCTGCCCGGGGGTCGCTGCCGGCACCGGAGCGCCTGTCCCCGTCCCAGCCCGGGCCCCAGCGGCCGCCCCCGGCGGGAGGGACCGGGACCGCCCCGTGTCCCCGGGGCTACAGCGCGGCCGGTGCCGGTCCCTGTCCCCTCCCCGCCCCCCTCGGGGACCCAGCCCCCAGCCGTGCCTGGGTGCCGCCGGGACCCCCAGGTCCCCAGATGCAGCCCCCCCCCCCCCCATGGGTCCCCAGGTCCCCCCCCGTGAAATGTGTCCCCAGGTCCCCCCAGCCCTGTACCTGCCGGGCCCTCAGGACCCCCCCGCTCAAGCCCCCCAGCTGTGGGTCCCCCCCACACCTGGGTCCCTGTGGACCCTCATGTCCCCACGTCCCCACCCCCCACCCCCTACTGCGGGCCGTGCCTGGGTGGCAGCGCTGCCACACTGTGTCCTTTGTCCCCTGGCACCAGTCACATGCCTGGCACCGCTCCCCTCCCCTGGCGCAGCGCCTGCCTGTCCCCACGCCTGTCCCCACCCGTGTCCCCATGTCCGAGTCCCCACCCGTGTCCTCACGTCTGAGTTCCCATCCGTGTCCCCACGCCTGTCCCCACCCGTGTCCCCATGTCCGAGTTCCCATCCGTGTCCCCACGCCTGTCCCCACCTGTGTCCTCATGTCTGAGTTCCCATCCGTGTCCCCAACCGTCCCCATGCCTGTCCCCATCCATGCCCCCACGCCTGTCCCCACCCGTGTCCTCACGTCTGAGTTCCCATCCGTGTCCCCACGCCTGTCCCCACCCGTGTCCTCACGTCTGAGTTCCCATCCGTGTCCCCACGCCTGTCCCCACCCGTGTCCTCATCCCATCCGTGTCCCCACGCCTGTCCCCACCTGTGTCCCCGCGCCTGTCCCCACTCATGTCCTCATGTCTGAGTCCCCATCCGTGTCCCCACGTCCCCACACCCGTCTGTAAGAGTCGGTCTACAGAGAACGACATTGTCTCAACATTGCCGAGCGAGACCTGGAGATGGAACGGTCCTCGTGGGCACCAAGACCCCAGGACCCCGGGAAGGAGAACTGGTCGGTACCAGTACGGCGCCGTTCCCTGCCACCCGGGACCGGCAGGAACAACTGGGACAAGGCCACGTACCAGCCGTCCAGAAGATGGATCACAACCGTGGTCATAACGAACCAGAAAACAATACAAGGACACACCTCCCGGTGTGAAGCCACCCGCCTCCGGGGCAAACCACCCCTCCCCGGACACGTGTGACAACCTGGCTCCAGACGGGGGAGTCTGGAACAATCCATGGGCCAGAGGAGCAGCAGGGCGCGCTGCCTGCCATAAAAAGATGCCGCCTTCGCAGCTGGACTTTGATCTTCCCCACCAGGGATCACGACGAGCGGAAGGACCAGCGCGACGCTGCCTGGACCTGGGACCACAGGGACACCTTGGACCCGTGGTGGTCACCATAATCCTCTTTCCTTTTTCTTTTTCCTTCACCTTTTATTCGCTCTCTGCCTTCCCGCCTAGCGCACGCCGCTTCACGGGCAAACAATCAACTGTGCTGCTTGGCTGCGGCGTAACCCCTCGCCGTGGTCGCCTTGAGCGGTGCGCTTGGAGACCAGTTAGCGAGCCATCAGCATGAGGCCACTGAGTGGACCGTGACACTGTCCCCATCCATGTGCCCATGTGTCCTCATGCCCATCCCCATCCGTGTCCTCATGCCCAAGTTCCCACCCGTGACTCCATGTGTCCCCACGCCTGTCCCCATCCGTGTCCTCATGCCCGTCCCCATCCGTGTCATGCCTGTCCCCATCTGTGTCCTCATGCCCATCCCCATCCGTGTCATGCCCGTCCCCATCTGTCATGCCCGTCCCCATCTGTGTCCTCATGCCTGTCCCCATCTGTGTCCTCATGCCTGTCCCCATCCATGTCATGCCCGTCCCCATCCGTGTCCTCATGCCCAAGTTCCCACCCGTGACTCCATGTGTCCCCACGCCTGTCCCCGTCCATGTCCTCATGCCCGTCCCCATCTGTGTCCTCATGCCCATCCCCATCCGTGTCATGCCCGTCCCCGTGTCATGCCTGTCCCCATCTGTGTCCTCATGCCTGTCCCCATCCATGTCATGCCTGTCCCCATCTGTGTCCTCATGCCCAAGTTCCCACCCGTGACTCCATGTGTCCCCACGCCTGTCCCCGTCCATGTCCTCATGCCCGTCCCCATCCATGTCCCCACGCCTGTCCTCATCCGTGTCCTCATGCCCAAGTTCCCACCCGTGACTCCATGTGTCCCCATCCATGTCCCCACGCCTGTCCCCGTGCCCCCACGCCTGTCCCCATCCGTGTCGTCATGCCCAAGTTCCCACCCGTGACTCCATGTGTCCCCACGCCTGTCCCCGTGCCCCCACGTCTGTCCCCATCCGTGTCCTCATGCCTGAGTCCCCATCTGTGTCCTCATGCCCATCCCCATCCATGTCATGCCCGTCCCCATCCGTGTCCTCATGCCCAAGTTCCCACCCGTGACTCCATGTGTCCCCACGCCTGTCCCCATCCGTGTCATGCCCGTCCCCATCCATGTCGTCATGCCCAAGTTCCCACCCGTGACTCCATGTGTCCCCACGCCTGTCCCCGTGCCCCCACGCCTGTCCCCATCCGTGTCGTCATGCCCAAGTTCCCACCCGTGACTCCATGTGTCCCCATCCCTGTCCCCGTGCCCCCACGTCTGTCCCCATCCGTGTCGTCATGCCCAAGTTCCCACCCGTGACTCCATGTGTCCCCACGCCTATCCCCATCCGTGTCGTCACGCCCAAGTTCCCACCCGTGACTCCATGTGTCCCCATGCCTGTCCCCATCCGTGTCATGCCCGTCCCCATCCATGTCGTCATGCCCAAGTTCCCACCCGTGACTCCATGTGTCCCCACGCCTGTCCCCACCCGTGTCCTCATGTCCGAGTCCCCATCCGTGTCCCCACGCCCATCCCCACCCGTGTCCTCATGCCCGAGTCCCCATCCGTGTCCCCATCCGCGTCCCCACACCCGTCTGCACGCCGCACACACAGCCAGCCCCACATGGCTTGTCACCCCTGTATTCTGTGGGGACAGGTGGGTGGCTGGGGGTCCCCGCAGGCGGGGCTGGGGGCTCTAGGTGGGGATGACGCCGGTGACCAGGAGGATGATGAGGATGAGGATGATGGCGCCCACGAGGCCAAGGATGACGAGCAGCTTCACGTTCTTCCACCAGTACCGGCGGGCCATCTTCTGCGACGTCGTCTTGAAGTGCTCCGACTGCAGGGACACAGCTCAGGGGGGGGACACCTGCCACCCCGGGGACAGCTCTGCCACCCTGGGGACAGCTGCCACCCCGGGGACACCCTGCCACCCCGGGGACAGCCCTGCCACCCCGGGGACACCCTGCCACCCTGGGGACACCCTGCCACCCCGGGGACAGCCCTGCCACCCTGGGGACACCTGCCACCCCGGGGACACCCTGCCACCCTGGGGACAGCCCTACCACCCCGGGGACACCCTGCCACCCTGGGGACACCCTGCCACCCCGGGGACAGCCCTACCACCCCGGGGACACCCTGCCACCCTGGGGACACCTGCCACCCCGGGGACACCCTGCCACCCTGGGGACACCCTGCCACCCCGGGGACAGCCCTGCCACCCTGGGGACACCTGCCACCCCGGGGACAGCCCTGCCACCCCGGGGACAGCCTGCCACCCTGGGGACAGCCCTGCCACCCCGGGGACAGCCCTACCACCCTGGGGACACCTGCCACCCCGGGGACACCTGCCACCCCGGGGACCCCCCCGCCACCCTTGGAGACACCCCCTGCCACCGCAGTGACACTGCCACCCTGGGGACCTGCTGCTGCCACCCTTGGGGACACCCCCTGCCACCTACATGCCCCACGCCCCCAAACCCAGTGCCCAACTGGACCCAGTTGTCCCTTTGGGGACCCCATGTCCTATAGCCCTCTGTCCCCCCTGGGGTCCCAGCATCACCCCCAGGGGATCCTGTGCTCAAACCAGATGTCACCTGGAGGAACCCTGCACCCACCTGGGGACATGGTGCCACCCATGGGACCCTGCACCCACCTCGGGGCCCTGGTGCCACCTTGAGGACCCTGTGCCCACCTCAGGGACCTTGTGTCCACCCTGGGGACCCCATGCCACCTCAGGGATCCTTTGTCCCACCTTGGGGACGCTGTGCCCACCTTTGGGACCCCATGTCCCACCCTGGAAACCCTGTATCCCACCCCAGGGACCCTGTGTCCCATCTTGGGGACCTCATGCCACCGTGGGGACCCTGTGTCCACCTCAGGGACCTTGTGTCCACCCTGGGGACCCAGCATCCACACCTGGGGACCATGTGGCACCTTGGAGACCCTTCATCCTATCTTGGGGACCCTGTGCCCACTCTGGGGACCTTGTGTCCCATCTTGGGGACCCTGTGCCTGCCCTGGAGACCCTGTATTCCCGCCTGGGGACCCCATGCCACCTTGGGGACCCCATGTCCCACCTTGGGGACCCCATGCCACCTTGGGGACCACCTGCATCCCACTTTGGGGACCTCGTGCCACCTCGGGGACCCTGTGCCCACCTTCGGGACCCCATGTCCCACCCTGGAAACCCTGTATCCCACCCCAGGGACCCTGTGTCCCATCTTGGGGACCTCATGCCACTGTGGGGACCCTGTGTCCACCCTGGGGACCCAGCATCCACACCTGGGGACCATGTGGCACCTTGGAGACCCTTCATCCTACCTTGGGGACCACCTGCATCCCACTTTGGGGACCTCGTGCCACCTCGGGGACCCTGTGCCCACCTTCGGGACCCCGCGTCCCACCCTGGGGACCCCCGCCCCCCCTGGGCCCCTGCTCTCACAGTGGCCTCCAGGTCCTGGCTCTTGCTGTGGAGCTGCTCGAGGTTCTCGCCCCGCGCCAGGATCCGCTCCACGTTCTGGGTCATGATGGTTTTGACGCCTTCCACCTCCCGCTGCAGCGCCTGCATGCGCCCGCCGCCCGCCACGCCGCCCGCCACGCCGCCCGCCGTGCTGCCCGCCATGCTGCCCGCCTGGAACCACAGGGCAGGGGTTAGGGTGGGCACCCCAGCGCCCCACATGGACATGACACCACCCCCCATGCCCTGCCCCCCACCCCCCAGCACCCCATGGGTACCCTGGGCACTGCCCAGACCCCTGGGAACTCCCTAGCACCCCCCACAGGCACCCCACATACCCCCCCTGCACCCCCCACAGGCACCCCACATACCCCCTCTGCACCCCCCACAGGCACCCCACATACCCCCCCTGCACCCCCTATAGGCACCCCCATACCTGCCCTGCACCCCACAGGCACCCCATCTACACCCTGGGCTCCCCCCAAGCACCCCACATACACCCTCAGAGCACCCCATAGGCACCCCAGACACCCCATATACACCCCTAGACATTCCAAAGGTATCCCTTGAGCACCCCATAGGCACCCTGAGCACCCCCCGGACCCCATAGGTACCCCATACCCACCCCAGGCACCTGCCAAGCACCCTATAGGCATGCCTGGGCACCCCCCAGCATCCCGCATATACACCCCAAGCACCCTATAGGTGACCCGAGTCCACCCCAAGCACCATATATGCACCCTGGGCACCCCCCAAGCACCCCGTACGCACCTCAAGCACCCCCGAGGCACCCCCTATATGTCCCCAAGCACCCCCGAGGCACCCCCTATATGTCCCCAAGCACCCCCGAGGCACCCCCTATACACCCCCAAGCACCTCGTGTCCCTGCAGGCACTTCCCCAAGCACCTTATAGGTACCCCAGGCACCCTATACGTACCCCAGATAACCCCCCAAGCACCCCATGTGCACCCTGGGCAGCCCCCCCCCCCCCCCCATGGGTGCTTCCCCAAGCACCCCATATGCACCCCAAGCTCCCCCTAGGCACCCTATACGCACAGCAAACACCCCATAGGCACCCTGACCACCCCAAAGGTACCCCCAAGCACCCATAGGTGCCCCCTGTCCCCCCCCGGGCACCTTCCCGAGTACCCTATAAGCACCCTGGGCACCCCACCAGCACCCCATATGCACCTCAAAGGCATCCCCGAGCACCCATAGGTGCCCTGGGAGCCCCACAGGTACCCCATCTCCACCCGGGCACCCCATACGCACCCCATAGCACTCCATATGCCCCCATATCAATGCCAAGCACCCCACACGCACCCCAAGCACCCCCTAGCTACCCCATACACACCCCAAATGCCCCACATGCACCCTGGGCACCCTATATGCATTGGGGTGCCCTACATGCAGCCCCAAGCACCCCATAGACACCCTGGGCACTTGCTCAAGCATCCTATAGGCACCCCATACCCTGGGTACCCCATAGGCATCCTGAAACACCCCATAGGCACCCCACATCCACCCCAAGCACCTACCAAGCACCCTATAGGCACCCCCCAGGACATCACCACCCCCCCATACATACACCCTATAGACATTTCCTCAGGCACCTCATGGGCATCCTATAAACGCCCCTTATGTACCCCAGACCCCCTATATACACCCCAGAGACCCCAAAGGGACCCCACAAGCACCCTATAAGCACCCTGGGTACCCCATAGGTCCCTATACCCACCCAAGCGCCTGCCAGGCACCCCACAGGCACTTCCCCATGAGCCCCACAGGTGCCCCATATGTACCCCATACGCACCCTAGAGACCCCAGAGGGAACCCCAAGCACTCTATGAGCACCCCAGGCACCCCATAGGCACTTCCCCAAGCGCCCCACAGGCACCCCATAGGTGCCCCATATGTATCCCAGACCCCCTATATACACCCCGGAGACCCCAAAGGGACCCCACAAGCACCCTATAGGCATCCTGGGCACCCCACAGACGCCCTATATCCACCCAAACGCCTGCCAGCTGCCCCACAGGCACTTCCCCAAGTGCCCCATAGGCGCCCCATAGGTACCCCAGACCCCCCCACACACCCCAGACCCCCCATACACCCCCCAGGGGGACCCCATAGGCGCCCCATAGGTACCCCAGACCCCCCCCACACACCCCAGACCCCCCATACACCCCCCAGGGGGACCCCATAGGCGCCCTATAGGTACCCCAGACCCCCCCACACACACCCCAGACCCCCCATACACCCCCCAGGGGGATCCCATAGGCGCCCCATAGGTACCCCAGACCCCCCCCACACACCCCAGACCCCCCATACACCCCCCAGGGGGACCCCATAGGCGCCCCATAGGTACCCCAGACCCCCCCCACGCACCCCGCAGACCCCAGCGGGACCCCTAAGGCTCCCCCCGGCCCCGCGACCCCACCGTGGCTCCGCTCCCGCTGCCGGCGGCGCCGGCCCCGGCCCCGCCCGCCCGGGGCTTCCGGGAGGGGGCGGGGTCAGGGGTCGCGGCGGGGTCAGGGGTGCGGAGGCGGGGCCAGGGGGTGCGGGGGCGGGGCCGGGGTGCCGGGGTTGGGGAGGGGCTGAGGCGCGCGCGCCCCCCGCCCCCGGCGCCAGGGCGGCGGCGATTGGCGGCCGCGCCCCGTGACGTGGCGTGACGTAGCGCGAGGGGCGGGGCCTTAGCGATGGCGGCGGCGGGTACGGCCCGGGCGGGGGGGCGCCGGGGGGGGGGTGGGGGGTGGGTGCCCTGTGCCCCCTGACCTCTGACCCCCGACCCCGCTGCAGGGCCGGCACGGCGGAGGCGGCCGGAGCGGGGGGAGGCGGCGGGGAGGCCCCCGGCCCCCCCCCAACCCCCCCCCGGCCCCAGCGCGGCCCGGCGCCTCCTGGGCTTCGAGCTGCGGGAGCTGGCGCGGTGGGAGCGGCTCGTCCGGCTGCTGCACCGGCCCTGCGACCCCCGCCGCGCTCGGCGCCTTCCGCGCCGCCTTCGGTGCGCGGGGACACGGGGGGCCGGGGGGGACCGGGGGGCTGGGGGGGAGTCAGGGGGAACCGGGGGGCTCGGGGGGCCTGGGGGGGGACCGGGTGGGCTGGGGCTCCGGGGGAGCTGCGGGGCTTGGTGGGGGCAGAGGGGACTGGGAGGCTTGGAGGGGCTGGGGGGTTTGCGCGGCCCGGGGGCTGGGGGGGCCGAGGGGGCTCGGGGGGGTTTGGGGGGACCAGGCCCTGTGGGGGGCACAGGGGGACTGTGGGGGTGGTCCGGAGGGATCGGCAGACCAGGAGGGCTTGGGGGGACCAGGGGGGAACTGGGGGTCCAGTGGGACAGGGGGGGCCTGGGGGAACCAGGGGGCTCCAGGGGGACTGGGGGCTGTAGGAACCGCGAGTCCGAAAGGGTCCAGTGGGACAGGGGGGGCCTGGGGGGGACCAGGGGGCTCCGGGCGGCTGGGGGGAGCTGGGGGTCCAGTGGTGTTTGGTGGGACTGGGGGACCAGGGTGACTGGGGGGGGCTCAGGGGCTGGGGGGGGGCTCCAGGGGGGCTCTGGGGGAACAAGGAGGCTGGGACTGGGGAGGGGGCTCTGGGGGAACCAGGGGCTGCGGGGGGCTGGGGGTCTCCAGCTCTGCAGCGGGGGCAGCCCCGGCCGGCTGGGACACGTCAGCCCGGAGCAAAGGTTGCGGTGGAGGTTTGGCGGCTGGGGGGGGGGTCAGCGCCCGCCCGGGTGCCCCCACGGCCGGGGAAGGGGCCCGGCCACTGACCCCCCCCCCCCCCAGGGCTGCTGATGGCGCTGGACGTGCCCCAGGAGCGGGGCCTGGGCCACCTGGACCAGCGGTTCCTGGACGGGCTGGATGTGTGCCGCTTCCCGCTGCTGCCCGCCCTGCGGCCCCTGCCCCTCGACTGGATGTACCTGCTCTACGCCACCATGTTCCTGGGTACGGGGGGCCGGGGGGACACGGGGAGCGCGGACAGACACGGGACGGGGCTGGGCTGGGCACGGGGAGCGGGTGTGGGGACGGGGACAAGGAGGGGAGCCGGGGAGGGATGGGGACAGGAGCCACCGTGGGGACAGGGATGGGGACAGAACCGAGGGGGGGTGGGGATGGAGACCGGCAGGGAGGAGAGCCAAGGAGTGACGGGGACAGGGACAGGAAGGGGAACCGGGGAATGATGGGGACAAGGATGGGGAGGAGAACCAGGGGATGACGGGGATGGGGACAGGGATGGGGAACCGGGGAGTGACAGCGATGGGGACAGGGATGGGGAGAAGAACCAGGGAATGACGGGGACGGGGGGGAGAAGCGGGTAGGGATGGGGATGGGGACAGGGAGGGGAACCGGACAGGGACGGGGCGGGGGAACGAGGGAATGACGGGGACAGGGATGGGAAGGAGGACCAGGGAAGGATGGGGATGGGGAGGGGAGCTGGGGAGGGCTGGGGCCAGGGAGGAGAGCCAGGGAATGACGGGATGGGGATGGGAACCAGGGAATGAGGGGCCGGGGATGGGACGCAGGGAGGGCGGCAGGGACAGGAGGGCTGTGGTGCCCGCAGGGGCGCTGGGCGTGATGGCCGGGTGCTGCTACCCGCCTGAGCTGCGCCGCCTTCCTGGGGCCCTACTGGTACCTGCTGCTGCTGGACAAGACGTCGTGGAACAACCACTCGTACCTGTACGGGCTGCTGGCCTTCCAGCTGGCGCTGCTGGGCGCCGACCGCTACGGGTGAGCTGCGCCGCCACCGGGTCCCCGTGGGGCGGCACGTGCCCTGGGGTCACTGGTGGCCCTGGGTCCCCTGTGGGGCGGCACAGGGTCCCCATGGGGTGGCATGGCACATGCCCTGGGGTCACTGGCGGCACTGGGTCCCCTGTGGGGCAGCACAGGGTCCCCATGGGGTGGCATGGCACATGCCCTGGGGTCACTGGTGGCACTGGGTCCCCTGTGGGGCAGCACAGGGTCCCCATGGGGTGGCATGGCACATGCCCTGGGGTCACTGGTGGCACTGGGTCCCCTGTGGGGCAGCACAGGGTCCCCATGGGGTGGCATGGCACATGCCCTGGGGTCACTGGTGGCACTGGGTCCCCTGTGGGGCGGCACAGGGTCCCCATGGGGTGGCATGGCACATGCCCTGGGGTCACTGGTGCCACAGGGTCCCCTGTGGGGCAGCACAGGGTCCCCGTGGGGTGGCGTGGCACATGCCCTGGGGTCACTGGTGGCACTGGGTCCCCTGTGGGGCAGCACAGGGTCCCCGTGGGGTGGCGTGGCACATGCCCTGGGGTCACTGGTGGTCCTGGGTCCCCATGGGGTGGCACTGGGTCCCCTGTGGGGCAGCACAGGGTCCCCATGGGGTGGCATGGCACATGCCCTGGGGTCACTGGCGGCACTGGGTCCCCTGTGGGGCAGCACAGGGTCCCCATGGGGTGGCATGGCACATGCCCTGGGGTCACTGGTGGCACTGGGTCCCCTGTGGGGCAGCACAGGGTCCCCATGGGGTGGCATGGCACATGCCCTGGGGTCACTGGTGGCACTGGCTCCCCTGTGGGGCAGCACAGGGTCCCCATGGGGTGGCATGGCACATGCCCTGGGGTCACTGGTGGCACTGGGTCCCCTGTGGGGCAGCACAGGGTCCCCGTGGGGCGGCACGTGCCCTGGGGTCACTGGTGGCCCTGGGTCCCCGTGGGGTGGCACTGGGTCCCCTGTGGGGCAGCACAGGGTCCCCATGGGGTGGCATGGCACATGCCCTGGGGTCACTGGTGGCACTGGGTCCCCTGTGGGGCAGCACAGGGTCCCCATGGGGTGGCATGGCACATGCCCTGGGGTCACTGGTGGCACTGGGTCCCCTGTGGGGCAGCACAGGGTCCCCATGGGGTGGCATGGCACATGCCCTGGGGTCACTGGCGGCACTGGGTCCCCTGTGGGGCAGCACAGGGTCCCCATGGGGTGGCATGGCACATGCCCTGGGGTCACTGGTGGCACTGGGTCCCCTGTGGGGCAGCACAGGGTCCCCATGGGGTGGCATGGCACATGCCCTGGGGTCACTGGTGGCACTGGGTCCCCTGTGGGGCAGCACAGGGTCCCCGTGGGGCGGCGTGGCACATGCCCTGGGGTCACTGGTGGCACTGGGTCCCCTATGGGGCAGCACAGGGTCCCCATGGGGTGGCATGGCACATGCCCTGGGGTCACTGGTGGCACTGGGTCCCCTGTGGGGCAGCACAGGGTCCCCATGGGGTGGCATGGCACATGCCCTGGGGTCACTGGTGGCACTGGGTCCCCTGTGGGGCAGCACAGGGTCCCCATGGGGTGGCATGGCACATGCCCTGGGGTCACTGGTGGCACTGGGTCCCCTGTGGGGCAGCACAGGGTCCCCATGGGGTGGCATGGCACATGCCCTGGGGTCACTGGTGGCACTGGGTCCCCTGTGGGGCAGCACAGGGTCCCCATGGGGTGGCATGGCACATGCCCTGGGGTCACTGGTGGCACAGGGTCCCCTGTGGGGCAGCACAGGGTCCCCATGGGGTGGCATGGCACATGCCCTGGGGTCACTGGTGGCACTGGGTCCCCTGTGGGGCAGCACAGGGTCCCCATGGGGTGGCGTGGCACATGCCCTGGGGTCACTGGTGGTCCTGGGTCCCCATGGGGTGGCACTGGGTCCCCTGTGGGGCAGCACAGGGTCCCCATGGGGTGGCATGGCACATGCCCTGGGGTCACTGGTGGCACTGGGTCCCCTGTGGGGCAGCACAGGGTCCCCGTGGGGTGGCATGGCACATGCCCTGGGGTCACTGGCGGCACTGGTCCTGAGGTCACAGGTGGCACAGGGTCCCCATGGATTGGCACAGGTCCTAGGGTCACTGGTGGCACTGGGTCCCCATGGATTGGCACAGGTCCTGGTGTCCCCTGTGGCACTGGGTCCCTGTGGGGTGGCACAGGTCCTGCTGTCCCTGTGGGGTGACAGTGGGTCCCTGCGGGGTGGCATAGACCCCCATGTCCCCACTGGCACTGGCGTCCCTACAGGGTGCCGTGAGCCCTAGATCCCCCATGGCATTGGGGTCCCCAGGGGTGTCCCCCCACGGCACCGGGGTTTCCCTGTGGCTCTGGGGTGGTGGCTGGTGTCCCCCGTGACGCTGGCAGTGGGGTGACAGCGGCCCGGCCGCTCCCCCCGTGTCCCCCCAGGTCCGTGGATGGGCTTTTCCGTCCCCAGAAGAGGAACGCCCACGTGCCGCTGTGGAACTACACCCTGCTGCGTGCCCAGGTGGGTGCCCACCCCACGTCGTCCCGCTGCACCTGGGTGTCCCCTGGGGCCACCCTTCACCCCTCCCCCGCCACTCCTCCCCTTCGCCTCCAGATCTTCATCGTCTACTTCATCGCGGGGCTGAAGAAGCTGGATGCCGACTGGGTGGGGGGCTACTCCATGGGGTCCCTCGCCCGCCACTGGCTCTTTGCGCCCTTCAAGTGAGGATGAGGATCGGGAGGGGGGTGGGGGGGGACGGACAGGGGCAGGGTGATGGGGGGGAGGGGGCCAGAGTGATGAGGATGAGGAGGGTGACGGGTGATGGGGGCGGGGTGAGGATGAGGATGATGATTCAGGGGGGAAAGGGTCAGGGGGAGGATGAGGAGGGTGATGGAGGGGGGTCACGTGAGGATGAGGAGGGTGATGGAGAGGGGTCAGGGTGAGGATGAGGAGGGTGATGGAGGGGGGTCAGGGTGAGGATGAGGAGGGTGATGGAGAGGGGTCAGGGTGAGGATGAGGAGGGTGATGGAGAGGGGTCAGGGTGAGGATGAGGAGGGTGATGGAGAGGGGTCAGGGTGAGGATGAGGGTGATGGAGAGGGGTCAGGGCGAGGATGAGGAGGGTGATGGAGGGGGGTCAGGGTGAGGATGAGGAGGGTGATGGAGAGGGGTCAGGGTGAGGATGAGGAGGGTGATGGAGGGGGGTCAGGGCGAGGATGAGGAGGGTGATGGAGGGGGGGTCAGGGTGAGGATGAGGAGGGTGATGGAGAGGGGTCAGGGCGAGGATGAGGAGGGTGATGGAGGGGGGTCAGGGTGAGGATGAGGAGGGTGATGGAGAGGGGTCAGGGTGAGGATGAGGAGGGTGATGGAGGGGGGTCAGGGTGAGGATGAGGAGGGTGATGGAGGGGGGTCAGGGTGAGGATGAGGAGGGTGATGGAGGGGGGGTCACGTGAGGATGAGGAGGGTGATGGAGGGGGGTCACGTGAGGATGAGGAGGGTGATGGAGAGGGTTCAGGGTGAGGATGAGGAGGGTGATGGAGAGGGGTCAGGGTGAGGATGAGGAGGGTGATGGAGAGGGGTCAGGGTGAGGATGAGGAGGGTGATGGAGGGGGGTCAGGGTGAGGATGAGGAGGGTGATGGAGGGGGGTCAGGTTGAGGATGAGGAGGGTGATGGAGGGGGGTCAGGGTGAGGATGAGGAGGGTGATGGAGGGGGGTCAGGGTGAGGATGAGGAGGGTGATGGAGGGGGGTCAGGGTGAGGATGAGGAGGGTGATGGAGGGGGGTCAGGGTGAGGATGAGGAGGGTGATGGAGGGGGGTCAGGGTGAGGATGAGGAGGGTGATGGAGGGGGGTCAGGGTGAGGATGAGGAGGGTGATGGAGGGGGGTCAGGGTGAGGATGAGGAGGGTGATGGAGGGGGGTCAGGGTGAGGATGAGGAGGGTGATGGAGGGGGGTCAGGGTGAGGATGAGGAGGGTGATGGAGGGGGGTCAGGGTGAGGATGAGGAGGGTGATGGAGGGGGGTCAGGGTGAGGATGAGGAGGGTGATGGAGGGGGGTCAGGGTGAGGATGAGGAGGGTGATGGAGGGGGGTCAGGGTGAGGATGAGGAGGGTGATGGAGGGGGGTCAGGGGGAGGATGAGGAGGGTGATGGAGGGGGGTCAGGGGGAGGATGAGGAGGGTGATGGAGGGGGGTCACGTGAGGATGAGGAGGGTGATGGAGAGGGGTCAGGGTGAGGATGAGGAGGGTGATGGAGGGGGGTCAGGGTGAGGATGAGGAGGGTGATGGAGAGGGGTCAGGGTGAGGATGAGGAGGGTGATGGAGAGGGGTCAGGGTGAGGATGAGGAGGGTGATGGAGGGGGGTCAGGGTGAGGATGAGGAGGGTGATGGAGGGGGGTCAGGGTGAGGATGAGGAGGGTGATGGAGGGGGGTCAGGGTGAGGATGAGGAGGGTGATGGAGGGGGGTCAGGGTGAGGATGAGGAGGGTGATGGAGGGGGGTCAGGGTGAGGATGAGGAGGGTGATGGAGGGGGGTCAGGGTGAGGATGAGGAGGGTGATGGAGGGGGGTCAGGGTGAGGATGAGGAGGGTGATGGAGAGGGGTCAGGGTGAGGATGAGGAGGGTGATGGAGAGGGGTCAGGGTGAGGATGAGGAGGGTGATGGAGGGGGGTCAGGGTGAGGATGAGGAGGGTGATGGAGGGGGGTCAGGGTGAGGATGAGGAGGGTGATGGAGGGGGGTCAGGGTGAGGATGAGGAGGGTGATGGAGGGGGGTCAGGGTGAGGATGAGGAGGGTGATGGAGGGGGGTCAGGGTGAGGATGAGGAGGGTGATGGAGGGGGGTCAGGGTGAGGATGAGGAGGGTGATGGAGAGGGGTCAGGGTGAGGATGAGGAGGGTGATGGAGGGGGTCAGGGTGAGGATGAGGAGGGTGATGGAGGGGGGTCAGGGTGAGGATGAGGAGGGTGATGGAGAGGGGTCAGGGTGAGGATGAGGAGGGTGATGGAGGGGGGTCAGGGTGAGGATGAGGAGGGTGATGGAGGGGGGTCAGGGTGAGGATGAGGAGGGTGATGGAGGGGGGTCAGGGTGAGGATGAGGAGGGTGATGGAGGGGGGTCAGGGTGAGGATGAGGAGGGTGATGGAGGGGGGTCAGGGTGAGGATGAGGAGGGTGATGGAGGGGGGTCAGGGTGAGGATGAGGAGGGTGATGGAGGGGGGTCAGGGTGAGGATGAGGAGGGTGATGGAGGGGGGTCAGGGTGAGGATGAGGAGGGTGATGGAGGGGGGTCAGGGTGAGGATGAGGAGGGTGATGGAGGGGGGTCAGGGTGAGGATGAGGAGGGTGATGGAGGGGGGTCAGGGTGAGGATGAGGAGGGTGATGGAGGGGGGTCAGGGTGAGGATGAGGAGGTGATGGAGGGGGGTCAGGGTGAGGATGAGGAGGGTGATGGAGGGGGGTCAGGGTGAGGATGAGGAGGGTGATGGAGGGGGTCAGGGTGAGGATGAGGAGGGTGATGGAGGGGGGTCAGGGTGAGGATGAGGAGGGTGATGGAGAGGGGGTCAGGGTGAGGATGAGGAGGGTGATGGAGAGGGGTCAGGGTGAGGATGAGGAGGGTGATGGAGGGGGGTCAGGGTGAGGATGAGGAGGGTGATGGAGGGGGGTCAGGGTGAGGATGAGGAGGGTGATGGAGGGGGGTCAGGGTGAGGATGAGGAGGGTGATGGAGGGGGGTCAGGGTGAGGATGAGGAGGGTGATGGAGGGGGGTCAGGGTGAGGATGAGGAGGGTGATGGAGGGGGGTCAGGGTGAGGATGAGGAGGGTGATGGAGAGGGGTCAGGGTGAGGATGAGGAGGGTGATGGAGAGGGGTCAGGGTGAGGATGAGGAGGGTGATGGAGGGGGGTCAGGGTGAGGATGAGGAGGGTGATGGAGGGGGGTCAGGGTGAGGATGAGGAGGGTGATGGAGGGGGGTCAGGGTGAGGATGAGGAGGGTGATGGAGGGGGGTCAGGGTGAGGATGAGGAGGGTGATGGAGGGGGGTCAGGGTGAGGATGAGGAGGGTGATGGAGGGGGGTCAGGGTGAGGATGAGGAGGGTGATGGAGAGGGGTCAGGGTGAGGATGAGGAGGGTGATGGAGGGGGGTCAGGGTGAGGATGAGGAGGGTGATGGAGGGGGGTCAGGGTGAGGATGAGGAGGGTGATGGAGAGGGGTCAGGGTGAGGATGAGGAGGGTGATGGAGAGGGGTCAGGGTGAGGATGAGGAGGGTGATGGAGAGGGGTCAGGGTGAGGATGAGGAGGGTGATGGAGGGGGGTCAGGGTGAGGATGAGGAGGGTGATGGAGGGGGGGTCAGGGTGAGAATGAGGAGGGTGATGGAGGGGGGTCAGGGTGAGGATGAGGAGGGTGATGGAGGGGGGTCAGGGTGAGGATGAGGAGGGTGATGGGTTGGGGTGATGGTGAGGAGGCTGACGGGGTTGCGGTGAGGATGAAGAGGGTGAAGAGGTGATGGGGTGAAGATGGGGGGGGGGGGTGTGAGAGGGTTGGGGTGAGGGGCGAGCGTGAGGGGGGTGGCGGGGTCGGGGTGAGGATGAGGAGGGTGACGGGCCCTGCCCGCAGGCTGGTGCTGTCGGAGGAGATGACCAGCCTGCTGGTGGGTGCACGGGGGGGGGCTGGCGCTGGACCTCTCCGCCGGCTTCCTGCTCTTCTTCGACGCCACCCGGCCCCTCGCCCTCGTCTTCGTCACCTACTTCCACTGCATGAACTCCCAGCTCTTCAGCATCGGTGAGGGGGGGGGGGGCAGCACCCCGGGCACCCCCTGAGCACCCCCAGCCCGGGCACGGCACCCCCTGGTGCAGCCTGAGCCAGGGAAGGGGCACCCCAAAACACCCTCAGCCTGGGCACCCTCCTTCCCCCTGCCCCAACCCCCCCTGCCCTGGGCAGGGGCACCCCCCAAACGCCCCCCCCCCGGGCAATGGAGGGTGATGGAGAGGGGTCAGGGTGAGGATGAGGAGGGTGATGGAGAGGGGTCAGGGTGAGGAGGAGGAGGGTGATGGAGAGGGGTCAGGGTGAGGATGAGGAGGGTGATGGAGGGGGGTCAGGGTGAGGATGAGGAGGGTGATGGAGAGGGGGCACCCAGACACCCCCAACCCCCCCCCCCCCGGGCAGGGGCACCCAGACACCCCCCAAATCACCCCCCCCGGGCAGGGGGCACCCAGACACCCCCCAAATCACCCCCCCTGGGCAGGGGCACCCAGACACCCCCCAAATCACCCCCCCCAGGCAGGGGGCACCCAGACACCCCCAAACTCCCCCCCCACCCTGGGCAGAGACACCCCCTAAATCACCCCCACCCTGGGCAGGGACAACCAGACACCCCCAAAATCACCCCCCCCGGGGCAGGAGCACCCAGACACCCCCCAACCCCCCCCCCCCCCTGGGCAGTGACACCCCCTAAATCACCCCCACCCTGGGCAGGGGCACCCCCCAACCCCCCCCCCCCCCCCCCCCGGGCAGGGGCATCCAGACACCCCCCACCCCCCCCCCCCCACCCTGGGCAGAGACACCCCCTAAATCACCCCCACCCTGGGCAGGGACAACCAGACACCCCCAAAATCACCCCCCCCCGGGGCAGGAGCACCCAGACCCCCTTCCCCTGGCCCCGGGGGCCCCCGGATGCAGCGGGGGGGGGGGTCCCTGAGGCTGCGGTGCCCCCCAGGCATGTTCCCCTACACCATGCTGGCCACCAGCGGGCTGTTCTGCCACCCCAGCTGGCCCCGCCGCCTCTGCGCCCGCTGCCCACCCTGGCTGCGGGGGGTCCTGCCCGCCACGCAGCCCCCCCGGCCCAGCCCCGACTGCCACTACAGGGGGCGCGGGGGGGCGCGGGGGGGCCTTCGGCCTCGCCAGCACCTGGCCGCTGCCTTCACCATCCTCTACGTGCTGGAGCAGCTCTTCCTGCCCTACTCCCACTTCATCACCCAGGTGGGGGGGGGGGGTCGGGGGGGTCGGGGGGGGGGGCGTTTCGTTGGAGGTGGGGGCATTTTGGGGGGACCTGAGGGCGTTTTGGGGGGACGCAGCCGGTGTCTTTTAGGTCAGACGGGTGTTTTGGAGGATGCGGGGGGTGTTTTTGGGGTGCGGGGAGGGGGGAAGGGCATTTTGGGGGATGTGAGGGTGGGTTTTAGCACCGGGGGGGTATTTTGGGGACACAGGGGTATTTTTTTATGGCCTTGGGAAGTATTTGGGGGGGTACGGGGAGTATTTTGGGGGGTATGGGGAGTATTTGGGGGTGCGGGGAGTATTTTGGGGTGCATGGGGGCATTTTGGGGGACATCAGCCATTTTTTTTTTAGCACCGAGGGGGTATTTTGGGGACACCGGGGTATTTTTTTATGGCCTTGGGAAGTATTTGGGGGGGTACGGGGAGTATTTTTGGGGGGGTATGGGGAGTATTTGGCAGGTATGGGGAGTATTTTGGGGTACATGGGGGCATTTTGGGGGGCATTAGGGCATTTTTTTAGCATGGGGGTATTTTGGGGGGACACGGGGGTATTTTTTAGGTCATGGGAAGTATTTGGGGGGGGGTATGGGGAGTACTTTGGGTACACGGGGTGCATTTGGGGGGGCATCAGCCCTTTTTTTTTTTTTTATCCCATGGGGTATTTTGTGGGACATGGGGATATTTTTGAGGTCACGGGGAGTATTTTAGGGTACCTGGGGTATTTTGTGGGACATGGGGATATTTTTGAGGTCACGGGGAGTATTTTAGGGTACCTGGGGGCATTTTGGGGGACAGGGGGATGTTTTTGTTTTGGGGACGTGGGGGGCATTTTGGGGGATGGGAGGTTATTTATTAGCACATGGGGGTATTCTGGGGGACGGGGGGTTTATTAGGTCATGGGGAGTATTTTGGGGTACTTGGGGGCATTTTTTTAGCACGTGGGGGTATTTTGTGGCACACGGGGATATTTTTTAGGTCATGGGGGAGTATTGTAGCGCACACAGGGGTATTTTGGGGGGACACGAGGGTCGTTTTGGGGAGTGTGAAGGCTTTTTTTTTTTGCACATGGTGGTATTTTTGGGGACACGGGTGTTCTTGGGGACACGGGGGGGGAAAGGATGCTTGAGGATGGGGGGCAGGGCACAGTGATGGGGCAGGGACTCAGTGCTGGGGGGTCACAGGCACAAGGGCTGTGGGAGGGGGGTCGCCCAGGGGGGGATTCGGGGGTCCCCATCCCCTTCTTGTCACTTGGGGTGGGAACAGTGACACCGTGTCCCGTCCCCGCCAGGGCTACAACAACTGGACCAACGGCCTGTACGGTTACTCCTGGGACATGATGGTTCACTCCCGCTACCACCAGCACGTCAAGATCACGTACCGGGACGGGCTCACCGGGGAGGTGGGCTACCTCAAACCGGGGGTGAGCTGGGACACCGAGACGGTGCGGGGGGGGGGGGTCACGGAGGGGGTCCCCATCACCCAGCCACCCACGGGACCCCCTCCCCGGGCAGGTGTTCACGCAGAGCCGGCGCTGGAAGGACCACGCGGACATGCTGAAGCAATACTCGTTGTGCCTGAGCCGCCTCCTGCCCCGCTACAACGTCTCCGAGCCCCAGATCTACTTCGACATCTGGGTCTCCATCAACGACCGCTTCCAGCAGAGGTTGGCGGGGGGGGGGGGGACGGGACGGACACGACATCTGGGGGGCTGGGGAGGTACGTGGGGGTGCTGACGGGCTGTCCCCACAGGTTGGTGGACCCCCGGGTGGACCTGGTGCGGGCACCGTGGTCCCCGTGGAGCCGCACGCCCTGGCTGTTGCCGCTGCTGCTGGAGCTCTCGCCCCTGGCGGCAGCGGCTGCAGGAGCTGGAGAACCAGCTGGACGGGCACACCGATGCCGTCTTCATCGCCGACTTCCCCGGTATGGACACCCCCTGGCTTTGGGGGGGGGGAGGGGGGTCACAGGCACCCACCCTAGGGGGGCTGTACACCCTTTTTCCCTCCCCCAGGCCTGCACCTGGAAAACTTTGTGAGCGAGGACCTGGGTAACACCAGCCTGCGGGTGCTGCGGGGAGAAGTGCTGGTGGAGCTGGTGGAGCAGCACCACAACCGCTCGCTGCGGGAGGGCGAGGGGATGCAGGTGAGGGGCTGGGGGGACGGGGCTGGGGGGCGCAGGGGGTCCCCCCAGGGCTGCTGACGGCCCCTGCCCGCCCAGCTGCCGGCGGGGCAGTACCACAAGGTACACACGGTATCGCCGGAGCCCTCGTGCTACATGTACCTCTACGTCAACACGACGGCGCTGGCGCTGGAGCGCAACCTGACGCGGCTGCAGGAGCTGCGGGACCGCGGTGCGCAACGGCACCGGTGAGCACCGGGGCTGGGGGCTTGCGGGGGGGGGCTCAGGGGCTCCCCCCCCGGCTCACCCCCCACTTTATGCCCCTGCAGAGACGGAGCCGCTGCCCCCGGAGCTGCGGCCCATCCTGGGGGAGCCGCTGGCCGAGGGGACCCCGTCCGACCCGCTGGTGACGGCGTTCCTGCGGCGGCAGCGGCGGCTGGAGGAGCAGAGCCGGCGGCGCGATGCCAGCTGGACCCAGCGCCTCCACCGCTTCCTCCGCAAGAAATTCTACCTCTTCCGCCGCAGGTGAGCCCCAAAAATCACCCTTTTTCCCCCTCCCTTCCCCTTAACGTCCCCCCTTCTCCGGCACTGACCCCCCCCAAACCCTCGCAGCGCGCTGATGACCTGCATCTCCCTCCGGAACCTGGCGCTGGGCCGGCCGCCGCCGCAGCAGCTGGCACAGGAGGTGACCTTCGCCAACTGGCATGGTGAGGAAGAGGAGGCTCGTCCGACGGCCACAGGGAGGGCCAGGGGGGCCCTGAGCTCTGAGCACCCCAAAAAACCTCCATTTTTTAAGCCCCCCCCCCCCCCGCAAGCACAGGTTGAGGCAGGTGCTGTCTCACCCAGCAGTTTTTTATTGAGATTTCTTGAGTTTCTTTTTGGAATTGGTGAAATAGAAACAAATGTAATAAAACCTCCAGAAAAATATTAAAGGGGGGGGGGGGGGGGGGGGAAGAAAAAAAAAAAAAAAAAAAAAAAAGAGAAAGCCCCCCCCACCATCACTCCCACCCCACCAAGGCACTTCTGGGGGCACCGGCCCCCCGGGATGGGCAGGTAAACAAGCCGGCTTCTCTGTACCACACCGACCAAATGCGCCACGCTCCCGGGGCTGGGCAGCCCCAGCACTTGCCTGCCCCTCTCCCCCTCTGTCAACAAACCCGATTTCCCCCTTTTTCACCCCAATTCAGAGGCCATCTCAGCCTCCTCGAGGTGGGGGGAAAGGTGGCTGGAGGGGGGGTGAAGGTGCTGGGGGGGGGGGGGGGGGGGGGGGGGGGGGGCTTTCGGGAAAATCAAGAGCTGCCGTCTGAGCCCGGGGGCTTCTCTGTACTCACGCCCCGCGCCTCAGCACACAATAAATACACCGCTAGAAAAAATCGTTCAAGTATGAAGGGCCAAATCCCTCCCCCTTTTCCCCCAAAAATATATATATAAAGCTCAGCCGAGCCCCCCACCCCCCCACCCCCACCACTGAGCTGGAGGTGGGAAGGGGGGGGGGGGTCGTGGTGTGCAGTTGTGGAGTCACTTCAGCTTTCTTAATTAAAAAAAAAAAAAAACAAACAGGGAAAAAAAACCCCACCACCACCAAAAGGACAATAAAACATTTCCCTCCGGTACCAAACCCGCATGGGGGGTTTGGCGGGGGGAGGGGGGCAGTTTTAATGCCGTGCTTTTCCCCGCCCCCCTCCCCCAAAACGTGCACCCTCCGAGAGAAAAAGGTTTAAAATCCGGGTTAAGAACAAAACCAGCACCAGCGAGGTCCCTTGGGGGAAGGGGGGGAGCCGGAATGTCACCCCCACCCCTGCAGCGGGACGGTGAGAGTCAAGGCCAGGGGGGAGCGCTCGGGGCGTTTCGCCATCTCTGAGCTCAGACGTCACACGAGATTTTTAAAAAGAAGCCGGAGTGATCGGCGGCCACGGGGCGGGGGGGGACACGGGGGGGCTCGGGGAGAGGCACGAGGCCACACGTGGTCCCCACGCAAACGAAGTATGGCGAGAGAGAGAGAGAGAGAGAGAGAGAGAAAAGGTGGGGGGGGGACACGGGGCCAGGAGACCCTGGGGGACCAAGGAGCTCTTTCCCCCAGAGCCCGCGAGCTTCTCTGTAGCCTACGCCCGCAGGAATGGGGGGAAAAAGCCTAACAAGGCTTTTTTTTTCAGTATTTTAGCTTTTTGGGAACTTCCCAAGGGAAACTGTCCCTACCAAAGTGGCCATAGGCTGCGGTCCTCTGATAGAGGGGCTTCTTCAGATCCAGATCCCTGGAATATACAAGTCCTCAACTCAGTAAAAAGGATCCGGCCGTATGCTCACCCCTTCCCTGCCTGGCCGGGGGTCCGCAGCGTCGCCTCCTTCTCCTCCCCATCCCCGGGGGGCGGTTGGAGCTTCCCGGGCTGCCCCGCGCCCACCAACTCCCGAGAAGCTCCAAGCGCTCTGGCTCTCAGTGGATACTTACCCCCGTCCGCGCCCGAAAGCGCTTTTATCTTCCGGCACGAGCGGCTCTCCGCGCCGGTTCCAGCTGCGCCAGGCGGTGACCACGGCTGCTCCGGGGAGGGGACCCCCACGCGCCGCCACCACCCCGCTGTGTCCCCCCCCCCAACCTTTCCTCTCACAGTGGCGCGTGTCCCCCCACTTCTCCAGCACCCGTTACCTGACGATCACCCCGGGACGGAGGTCGAAATTCTTCTTGACGATCTCCAGCAGCTCACGCTCGCTCTTCTGGGAAGTGCCGTAGTGGAAGATAGAGATGGACAAGGGGTGGGACACCCCGATGGCATAAGAGACCTGGGGGGGAAAAAAAAGCACAGATTAAGTCCGAGGACCCCCCGTCACAAGCAGGGGGAGGGGGAGACCTGCTTGCACCCACCTGAACCAGCACCCTGCGGCACAGCCCGGCCTTGATCAGGGACTTGGCCACCCAGCGTGCGGCGTAGGCAGCCGAGCGATCCACCTTGGTGTAATCCTTCCCCGAGAAGGCGCCGCCGCCGTGGGCCCCCCAGCCCCCGTAAGTGTCCACAATGATCTTGCGGCCGGTCAGCCCAGCGTCACCCTGCCAGGGACAACACCGTCACCATGGTGCCACCACCACCGTGCCGGTACAGGTACAGCTTCGCCGGGAAACACCACCGTACCTGGGGGCCACCGATGACAAAGCGCCCGCTGGGCTGGAGGTGGTAGATGGTGTCATCGTCCAGGTACTTGGCCGGCACCACCGCCTTGATCACCTTCTCCTTCAGCGCGTCCCGCATCTCGTCCAGGCACACCTCCTCGTCGTGTTGCACCGAGATGACGATGGTGTGCACCCGGATGGGGATGACAGCACCGCGGTCCTGCATGTACTGAACTGTCACCTGCCGGGGGGAACGCCGGGGCGGTCAGGCTGGGGACTCGGGAGTGGCCTTTGGGACCCCCAAGGCACCAGGTGCTCACGACAAGGCCAGGCGGGGCCCTCACCTGTGTCTTGGAGTCGGGGCGCAGCCAGGGCAGGGTGCCGTTACGCCGCAGCTCGGCCAGCTTGGCGTTCAGTTTGTGGGCCAGCACGATGGTGAGGGGCATGCACTCCTCCGTCTCGTCCGTGGCGTAACCGAACATCAGGCCCTGCAGCGGAGGGAGGCTGCGGTGAAGCTACAATCCCTCTGGCTGAACCGTGGCAGCTCACGCGGCGCAGGGGCTCACCTGGTCCCCGGCACCGATGTCCTCCTCGCTGCGGTCCAGGTGGACACCCTGGGCGATGTCAGGCGACTGCTGCTCCAGGGCCACCAGCACGTTGCACGTCTTGTAGTCGAAGCCTGGGGCACAGCGGAGGCAGCGGTGAGCCTGGCGCACCAAAACCTGCGCTGGAGGTGAGCTGTAACGTCCCCCGGCACGTACCTTTGGAGGAATCGTCGTAACCGATGTGCTTGATGGTGTCCCGGACCACCTTCTGGTAATCGACGGCGGCCCGGGAGGTGATCTCCCCTGCCAGCAGGATCATCCCCGTCTTTGCTACCGTTTCTGAAAGGGAACAGGACGTCAGCGCCGGCGTCACCCAGCCAGCACCAGCATGTCCGCGTGTCCCCAGGGTGCGACTCACCGCAGGCCACCTTGGCGTCAGGGTCCTGCTTGAGGTGAGCGTCCAGGACAGCATCGCTGATCTGGTCGCAGATTTTATCTGGAGGGGAACAGAGAGCACGAGGCTGTCACAGCGGCACGGCCCTTCCTTCCTGAGCCACGATCCCTCGGCACAGCCGAGCCCGTGCTACGCCGGGAACCACCCGGAGCCGAGCACGAGCCGCCCCTTAAGCCGGCAGCCTCCAGCGGCGCGCACAGCCCTCGCCTTGTCCCCACGCCGGCTTATTAGCCTGGAATTTCTGGCATTTACCAGTTAAGCTCCAGTTACAGTCGGGTCAGAGCTTGGGCTCGGCCACCTACAGCACTGCCAACTGGCACCCCCTTCTCCAGCCCCGGCTTTCCCAATCCAGCGGGTGCCAGATTCCAGCAGCTCTGCCCCCAGCTCCTGGGGGGGCCCCGATCCCGACAGCTGCCCCGCAGCGTGCCCAGCCAGCTCCCACCAGATTCCCCGTTTCCTCTGGGAGCCGGGATGTCTGATTCTGGGAGGGGGAAAAACCCCTCTCCCACTCCCCGAGGGCTGCTCGGGGCTCGGCCGTGAATAAGCAACTTCTCCGGGACCGCGGACGTCCTTGGCGGCGACCTTTCGGGCCGGATTCGGGAGGGATGAGGCAGCACCTCCGGGAGAGGGAGGTGGCTTCCCTGGCTGCTCCTCGGGGTGAAGGAGCGAGGAACCGGACCTTACACCCGCAGACGGGTGCCAGACTCCCCGTCCCGTGTGCCAGCGTGTGACCTCGGGTACAAGGAACCTTCCCAGTGTTGGGGGGGAGGGGGGGGAGCCCCAAATGTACCCCCAGATCGGCCAGAAGGTTACGCCATGGGTGCTGCGGGTGCCTGCAGATGTGATGGAGCGAGCCACGCTGGGGGGGGGGGGGGGCAGCGGGGGCTTGGGGTCATGTGGGGTGCCCTGTAGGGGGGACATCCAGGCTGCGGGGGCTCGGGGGGGCAGTGGGGGGCTCAGGGGGCGGCGGGCAGGGGGGGTGGCAGCTGTCCGGGCGGCTTCGCAGTCACGCGCCCGAAAGGGGCGAGCACAAAGGCCGGGAGCGAGCCCGGCACAGCCTGGCACCGCGGCTGGGCGGCTCGGGGGGGCCTGGAACAGCCCCCACGGGGGGTCCCGGCACTCCAGGGGCGGGGGGCAGCACCAGGCAGCCCCTGGGTGGGCCGACAGGGTGCTCCGGGCGTATAGTGCTGGGAGGGCAGGAGAGGCAAGGGGTCCCCATGGGGGGGACGGGGGACGTGGGACTCCGCGGGGGCGGTTGGGGCAGGAGAGCCGGGGGTCCCCCAACAGGCTGTGGGGAGCTGCGGCAGGGGAGGGGGTGGGAGCGGCCCCTCCCCGGCCTGTCACGGCCCCAGCGGCCCCACGGCGACCCGGTCCCCCCAGGGGAGCCCCGCGGCTCCGCCATCCGCCGGGGGGGGGGGGGGGGGGACGACACGGGTGACACCACGGGCGCGTGGGGTGCACACACCGGCCCTGCCACCCTCCGGGAGCTGCTTAGTCACGGCTGAGTCACGGCGGCCCCCGGGGCATCTCGGTTACGTCATCCCATGAGACCCCCATCCCCCCCACCCCCACCCCGGTGCGCGTCGTGCCGTGACCCGTGCCCCCCCCCCCCCCCTCCCTCCCCCCCGCCCGCCCCACGCGGGAAGCACGTGCGCGCCCGAGGCCCGCAATGCGGCGCGCGCCGTCCCGCACTGCGCGCGCGCCCGCTGGCATCACCGCCCCCCCCCCCCCCCCCACACCTCCCTGCTTCCCCCCCCCCCCCAACAACGCCGGGCATCCGCCCCCTCCCCGCCGCCGCCCCCCGCCCGCCCCGAGACAGCCGCGCAGCACCGAGCCGCGCCTGCGCGCTCGCCGCAACGCCGCGGCCCAGCACCTGGGTGCCCCTCGCCCACGGACTCAGAGGTGAACAGGAAGGTGCCCTCCTCGATGAACACCTCGTGGAAGCCATTGAGTTGTCCGTTCATGACGACGGCAGCGGAGCGGCGGCGGGAGGGAGCGCGGGCGCGGCAAGAAGCGGCTGGACACTGTAACGGCCGCGGCGGACTGAGCGCGGCGCCCACCGACCCGCCTCTATTTATATCCTCCTCGCCCCGCCCCTCCGCGTCGCGCCGCCATTGGAGAGAGCCGAACGCGCCGCGGGGGCGGGGCGGCGCAACCACTGCCGGCGGGCGGGGGAGGCGCGTTATGTAACGCCGAGCGCAGCCTTTCCCGCTGCGGACTCCCAAGCTGCCCGCGGCTCCCGGTCGCTGACCGGTACTGACAGGGCGGCCGAACCGCTCCGCCTTCCCCGCAGAGCGCAGCGGGGCGGGTGCGAACCGACATCCCCCGTCGTCGTCCCCCGTCGCGGCCGCATGGAGCCTCCCGCGCGGGCCGGCGGCGCGAGGCGCGGGCCGGCGTGCGCGTGCGCTCTCGGGCAGCGCGGGGCGCGCCTGCGCGGTGCGTCGCCCGCGGGCTGCAAGGACGGCCCCTCCCCGCCGCCGCCATCTTGCGGGATGAACGGCCCCGCCATTGTGCGGTCCGCCGCCCCCGCCGCCCCCCCGCGGCCGCCCCCCCGCGCCCCGCCGCCCTCCCCCGGGCAGCCCGCCCGCCCCTCGGCCCCGCCTGCCCCGCCGCAGCGCCGCCCGCCCCACCCTAACACCTCCCGCCGCCATCTTGTGACAGCGGCGGCCACACCACCACGACCAGGGCTGCACAGGCCGGGCCCGGCCCCGAAGGTACCGGCTCCGCGGGGCAGCCCAGACGCTGCAGCCCGGCGGGACGGGGCCGAGGCGGCGACAGGGTGGCAGACAGCGCCCGGGGCCAGGGGCCAACAGGGCCTCCTTGCACCTGATGCAACCGGACACCCGTGTTGCCAGAGCTGCGGCCGCCCCGGCTCCATCCGCCCTCCACACCCACCCGTCCCTTCCCCGGGACCACGCAGAGACCCGGGGTCGGGCTGCTTGTGCCGGGACACGGCTCTACAGGAGCCCCGGCGGGCCGGGGCAGGGAGCCACGGCCCCGGGCAGGCGGCACCCGCGGGCCCAGGGCTGGTGGACACCCAGGACAGTGTCCCCAGTGCCGAGGCCGGCCGGACAGCCGGGGCGCCCACAGGCCCAGGACAGATGCTCCGGGACAGGGGGCGCCCTGCCCCAGGGTCAGCGGGGCCGGGGCAGCCCCGGGCTTCCCCGGCCATGTGGGGCCGGGGGGGCGGAGCCCTGAGAGCCGCCCCGCCCGTCGTTGTTTGCATAGAGGGCGGGGCAGCGCCATGCTGGGTGATTTGCATATGGGCGGGGGCTAATTTGCATCTGGCGCGCGCCGTGCCGGGGCACTCCCTCTGCCCGGTGCCAGCGGAGGGGCCCCGGGCCCCCCTTCCCCTACGCGAGCCCCGAGAGCCCGAACCCCCCCCTCGCGCCTTCCCCCCTCACCAGCCCCAAGGAGAGGCATGGGGGTTTTTTTTGTAAAAAATGGTTTATCCATTCCATTTTTGTATAAAACCCAGGGGAGCAGCCAAGCCCCTCGACCACCACCCCAACTGCTGCCACCTGACAGGGGACAACTGCTGTCACACTTTGAATCTAAAGCCCATACCAATGTTTTCTTCCCTCTACAGTCAATTGTCTATGCTCTTCCTTTGAACTATTCCTTAAAAATATTCCACGTATCCCCAAGATTTCTTCTGTCCCAGGTACAGTACGACGACGGGAGGGAGTGGGCTGCTGGTTTTTTTCCTCTCTACGCC